>NC_092863.1:105640383-105739506 GCF_032062135.1 Pyxicephalus adspersus | reverse complement strand
GTGAGTAAGCTCCTCAGGTTTTTCTGGACAGATTGGAGTTCTCAGTATCCTTGCCCAGCACAGGTGAGATGGAGTGTTGTGGGGAAGCTTTGAGCTCGGTTTTAGCAAATCTATGTGCTGCGGGTGAAGCCCCTGAGGATTAGCCATTGGTGAAGCCTTTTCCTTCCTCCTTCCTTTTCTTGGCAATGTTTTAGAAGTTTGATGATGATTTGTCATATGAGGATTGTTTTAAGTAACTAAAGACAATATAGAGAAAAATACACTTTGATTAGTAGAAGCAGACCGCGTCCCCATATTAAAGCTGAGCTGATGGATTTGGAAAGCAATATTAGAATACCAAAAAATCAGGAGCCTCTGTGAATCTATACCAGTCCGGCATATTATAGCAAGGAAACAGCCCCATGGTCAGGGGTTGGACATGGAGGCTGCCAGTGTGGGCTCTGGGAAGTTGTCCCCAGAAGCTGCAATGGGTGCTGTAGTCAGTGGAGATCCCAGACATGGAGGTACTCCATGGGTGAGGGTGAATATGCCTGTGCAGGGTGAATATGACCGGGCAGAGGGTAGTGTCTGCAGACTTGTAAGGCCTAAATGCTGCTCAGAAGAAGATGATTTGGCTTGTCCTGTAGAAGATATCACCCCTGGTGCCCTGAACAATGTTACTGGGGGTAATGTTTCTGCACCTCCTATAGTTTCTGTGGGTAATGGATAAACCTCTAAACACCCTGTGAAGATTTCGGGTGGGTTGTAGTGATCATATTTACAAGTGACTAGATAAGAAGAAAATCAAAGAGAAGGAGCTCCAGCAGATTCCAGAGGAACTTCACACAGATCAGGTGGACTGGGAAGGGGCTTTTCCTCCAAGGAGGACAGTCATTGAGTTGGTGCTGCAAATTGGGTTCAAAGTCTCAGAAATATTTGCTTTCACAAGTCCCATTGGAACTGGAAATAAGATCTCAGCTTAGTCAGGCCGGAGAGTATGAATCTTTTCCTGGAATGTTTAGAAGTCAGCAAAATGATGATAAGTGGGGAGATATGGTTTCCACACTAATATCCAGACAGTTACTGGTAAAAAAGAGATCTACCATCTTTTTAGGTAGAAAATCCCCAATGGACATATAGACTGGTGGGTGGCCAGCCATACCAGATTACTGGGGACTGGCAATTTCAGAGCCAGAATCCATCATCGGTATACATAGGAAAGAATCACCAATACTGATCAGTACCTCCTGCCCAGTGACGTTGTGCTCATTGTGCCAGGACTAAATTCAGATGGAATCTATGCTATGGTTTGAGCCACTCTTACAGTAAATGTCCTTAAGCCTGGTACAGCCTGGGCAGAGATATGGTGGAATAATTTAGTAGAATGGGCATGGAGGGAAACTTGGCCCCTGCTGATACTAGTAGTATTCCTTCTGAAATCCATGGTTCTGGTATTCCTCATGTGTAACTGCCCAATCCCCACGTGTGTCTTCCCAATCCCCATCATGTGTGTCTGCCTAATCCCCATGTGTATCTGCCCAATCCCCATGTGTGTCTGCCCAATCCCCATGTGTGTCTGCCCAATCCCCTTGTGTGTCTGCCCAATCCCCATGTGTGTCTGCCCAATCCCCATGTGTGTCTGCCCAATCCTCATGTGTGTCTGCCTAATCCTCACGTGTATCTTCCCAATCCTCATGTGTTTCTGCCTAATACTCATGTGTATCTTCCCTATCCTCATATGTGTCTTCCCAATCCTCATGTGTGTCTTCCCAATCCTCATGTGTGTCTTCCTAATCCCCATGTGTGTCTGCCCAATCCCCATATGTGTCTTCCCAATCCTCATGTGTGTCTGCCCAATCCCCATGTGTATCTGCCCATCCCCCTTGTGTGTCTGCTAAATCTTCAACATCTGCCCAATACTGAGTGTTTTCCCAGTCCCCAGTATCTGTCCAGTTGCCATCGGATCCCCAATGCCTGGTGTCTGCCCAATCCCCAATATTTGCCCATTCTTCAACATCTGCTCATTTCCAAGTGTCATCTCAACCCCAGTGTATGGCCCACATGGAGGGTCTGTGAGTCATTCAGAAGAACCAGCAGATAATTTAGAATTTGTAGTACAGACAAAAGATAAAGTAAGGATTTCCATGTCAACTACTAACACCCAAAATGTCAGCCTTCTCTATTGAAGACAGGAAATGGGGCCATTATTGAGCTGGTAAGAAATCCTTTGGTCTACGTTTCCAATTTACTGGTCACATTGTGGTTTCATGTCCATGGTGGAGCTCGGTTCGGAGTGACAATTAGCTGTTTGCAATTCATTTCTCTCTAATCAGAATTGATTTACCTACCTAAACTTTGGGGCCCAGAGCCCACAGTCTACATTGCTCCTCCACATCCCCAGGCCGGCTTCTGATGGATCCTGAATGGTTAACGGTGACATAATTCAGGAATATAGATAGGACTGTCAGCCTGTTGCATATTTACACGTCTCTCCAGTGCGAGTTCATTTTCTGGCACCTTTCCATCTCACCATCAAAGACAAGTTCTCTGTTAACATCTCACTCGCTCTGAAGGCGTCACTCTACGGTGGCGCTCACAGCGGAAAGCGTTTGCTGTCAGCTGTCATTGTTAACCAAGCCTGCCCTGAATTGTTATCTCTCTCTTCCTTTCTGTCTTTTTGAAATTTTTTTAGGACTTTATTTTTTATTTCCGCTGAACTGGCGGCTTTCAGAGAATCCGCATTTCATCTCTTCAAGCCTTTGAAGGATTCCTAAACAACTCAAACTATTGTTCATTTTACAACTTTCTCATTCTCCATGTTGGGATTCTGCACACAGACAACTTAAAATATACAGCGAATCCTTAATAAACTGCCGTCTGGAGTGAGTTTCTTAAAATCAGACTGCTGGAATAATATTTCTCCAGGAATCAAAAATGCTGGTTTTCCATTTTTTTTACAAATTGGTAATACAAAGTCAGCAGTTTTAGGCATGAGGCTGACACATGTAAAACAAATCTTTATAGAGATCGGTTGTTTAATTAGATCGGAAATTTAGATCGGAAATTACCAGAACAGATCTAAAAAATTGTGTCCTGATACAATAAACCAATGTTAGTTCCCACAGTTTTTTTTTTGGCGTTGTGGTTGACATGGAAAGATGAATTATAAAAAAAATCATGGATTCTTTACAGTAAGGTTTGTGAACAAATAGTTTCAGCAACCCCAAAAGATTGTTTCATGAAAAAGCTGCATGCATTTCTAGATGCACAGAATATAACTTGAAATTGCAATTCGAAAAGAATGACAGTTGATCCAGGTAATATACAGGAGGAATTTTTGGAGTAAATAGAATCATACTCTTTAAATTTTTTTCGCCTTCCTCTGGATCAGCTGGGCAAATATATATTTCATATGTTTCATTTTAGATCATACAGATTCTAATATGTTTGTTCATTCATTTGTGGTGAAACTCCTTGAGTGTCTTTTTTTAACCTGGCTAACTATGTAACTATTCATATACTGTCAAAAACCCAGGCCTTCCGGAACAATGTGCTGTGGACTTATAAGTCAAAGATAGAGTTGTTTGGCCACAGTGGGTTCAAAGATTTAAGGGCAATACCACTTTCAATAGAGCCCTGGGTCCAAACAGAAGGGGAAATACCAGTTACAGTAGACCCTTGTGTCCAAAAAGAAGGGGCACTACCACTTAGAATAAACCTTTGGGTCCAAACAGAAGAAGCACTACCAGTTACAGTAGACCCTTCGGTCCAAACAAAAGAGGCAATACCAGTTACAGTAGACCCTTCGGTCCAAACAAAAGGGGCGATACCGGTTACAGATAGACTCTAGGCTTTATTATAATAGGTAATACTAGTTACAGTGGAACATTAGGTACAAACACAAGGGGCAGTACAAGTTGCAGAAGACCCTTATGTCCAAATGGAATGTCAATACCAGCTCCAGTAGACCCTTGGGTCCAAACAGAAGGAGCAATACCAGTTACAGTAGACCCTTGGGTCCAAACAAAAGGGGTGATACCAGTTATAGTTAGACCCCAGGCTCTAAATATAATAGGTAATACTAGATATAGTAGAACATAACGTCAAAACAGAAGGGGCAGTTCATATTGCAGAAGACCCTTACGTCCAAATGGAAAGTCAACACCAGTTACAGAAGACCTTTGAGTCTTAATGGAAAGGGCAATGCCAAATTCAGTAGATCCTTGGGCTAAAATAATATCAGTTTCTGGAGATTTTGTAAAAAAGAAAGAGCTTGGTGGAGTTTTCCAAATACAATCAAGTTGACCTTGGTATGTATCGTCATTGGTGAGAAAGCCTTTGACATCAGCCACAACACTGAAACCAAGAGGGGTATAGCCTAGTGTGACTGGGTGAAGATTGGTGCCTCTGGGCTGTGCAAATATATGAACTGTTGTGCAGTATTTCAAATGTGATTGGATTGTAAGATTGAGAAATCAGCCTTAATATATGTCATAGTGTATTGCACTGTATGTAATAACTTTTTTTCCTGTTCATGAATAGATTTGCATTTATAAATAAAAAACTGTTTAATTTTTGTATATATATCTACCACTAAGAAAACCCTTACTTTCTATGACTTACCCTATACATGAGTGCACATTTTAAAAACTATTTACCAAAAAGAGATAGGAAAACTATTTTTCTGCTTAATGACCTATAGAGAGGAGGAACTTACACCACGAATTACTAGAAATTCTCCGCCCGGCCAGTTTTCATCTTATTCTTCTGAAATATAATGACTTCATCTTATCCAACACTAAAATGCCCCTTACAATCCATGAACAAATGAATAATAAAACATGGTGTGTTACAATGTGTGACGGTCACTACATATATGGCTGATAATTTGTGTGTTATCTGGTTTACCTCCAAATATATTTGTCATTCTGTTTGCCCTCTCTTGTCCCCACACACAATACAACAAAGGTGAAGCCAATATTTATTTTGCAGCTTGCTGCTGTACATCATCTGAATTTTTATTCGACTATAAAAGATATATAAAAGTTCTCCCTGTGGCCCTCTTTTTATCCTTATCTCTGTCCTTCCACAGCACTCATACTCGTGCATGACGTACATGAAGTGAATCCAAATACCAAAAAAACAAAACAAAAATGCAATAAATTGAAGCCTAAAAGTAACCCAGATTTTTTTCCAAAAAAGGGGAAGCCCCTCCTCTTTTGTCTTTACTGCTGTGGCAGTAACATGTGATTGGGAGCACGTACCCAGGAGGGCTATCTCGGGCATGTGCAGAAGGGGCTTTTCCTTGCAAAAAAAAAGAAAACCGTTGATCCCACACATTACCAATCTCACCCCGGCACAGTGTGATATCAGGTGATGTAAACAGAAGCAGGAAGAAGATGATGGCTCCCAGTGCTTCCTCCATACCGGAACAAAGGAAGAACCAGGACGACGCGGGACCGAATGGAAGTCAGGTGAGGGGAGACCGGACACTCTGGAAATATAGGTATTTATAAAAGTTCGATTTTAAAGTGAAACTCTGGGCATTGCATCCCTTCCACCCCCGCCATATACTTAGATCCTCGGGGGCTGTGTACAGGGGTGAGACACAAATTCTCTGATGAAAATATGAATGACATTGTCTTTTACATTTTATATCCAACCCATCATCTCCATGTGGCCACAAACATTTACAATGGCACGTTATATAATTTTAGAAAGATGGAATTTTTTTAGGAAATGAAAAAGCCCTCCATAACGTGGTCAGCGACGCGAAAGAGTTAAGCGCACTTTATCCGGACCTAATAATTGTTTGCAGAAAGCGCTCATCAATTCATGAATCAATGCATGACTTTGCCCTGAGTTTTTCCAGCTCCTCCTGGTCCTGCTCCATCCGTGAAAGGCATTTTAGAGATAAATCTCCCCTTAACCACCTCTCTGACACATCTATCTTATGCGCCGAGGCTCACTGGTTTATTTCTGAGGTGCATTCCGCCCTCATATTTCCTGCCTGCATGGTCAATATCTCTGACATTTCTCATGGAGACCCATCGATTGACCGCCGCTCCGCACAGATTGGTTATTTTTATATTCCAGCACCGGGCTAGCGAAAAATAACTTCATTCATCAAATCTCTGAATGAGAAACATCTCGGACTCCAGCGGTCGGGTTTTCTATAGACTTGGTGTACATTGGAGCCTGGGGATTGCTAATGGATTCGCTGCTGGACAGGACTGTAATGTAGGTTCTGACTGTGACCTGAGAATATTGAAAAGCCAAAGAATAAAAAAAAACTAGCTCCAGGCATTGTAAAGAAGAAAAATTTTTGCAAAAAAAAAAATCTATTTAAAGTTTATCTAAACTATTAATTTTGTTCTATTATTTTACCTAGTGGTCCTGCCATCAGCACACTTCCTGCCCTATGATGACAAAGTTCATTCATTGTAATGTATTTATAGCTGTGAAGAATTGTCCTTAAACTATGGTTATTTGACTATCTGTTTGATGATACCTGCATAGTCCTGGGGCCGACACCACTTGGCAGGGCCAATCACATGACTCATTATTGTTATTAAAAGTCTATAAAGGTGTAATTCTAGCCACCACCATGGGGGGCATTCTTTCCACTGCAAAGGCTTTTTTTCCCACTTATTCCCCAAAAAAATGTTTTTAGTAGAGGTTCCCTATGACCTAAAAATGATTTTAGGGTTTCTTTTAAGGGGGTAAACAAATTGGGAAAAACTGGTCTGGTTGAGATCTATTTTAGCAGTTGTTAAGAATATAAGCTGGTCATATTTCCTGATATACAAAGAGCAATTATAGATAGAATGTGTAAATCATCAATTAAAATAAAAACAAATATGGGGCAGCGACCACAATAACATTAAAACATTGCAACAACTGCGCTTACAGAAAAGTCCAATGTTTCCCACCGGAGATAATTAGCAGCAGTTTCTGATTTTCAGCTAAGTGTATTTTCCTCCCCTATTTGGCTTGTTGGTAATCAGTATTTGCACTAGTCACATTCCCAGTTACATTTCCTCCATCATCGGGTAACTTGTTATAATGCACCTCCATTTCATGCCTGGCGGACTGATTTCCCACAAGTCCTGCGTATCGCATTTGCATTTAGAAGCAGTGAATAGCGAGAGCGGTACAAAATGACAACAGCCCGAGGCCAGACACAGAAAGAGAAGAAGGCAACCTTTTAACTTCAGTAAAATGATCTTGCTTAATGCAGGAGGGGTTCTGCAATGAAATGGTGCATTATGGAGGTCAGAGCGCTCCCCGCAGGCTGCGTCACATTGCAATGCTCTACAAAGATATCCTATGAAATATGGAATCATCACCAACCTTCAATCTATTACTGGATGACTGTGTCTTGGAAGGTAAATATCACAGGTGGGGAGCGTGCTGAGAAACTACAACTCTCAGCATGTCTACCAAATGGCATCCACAACATGACCCCTCTATAAGATGAGCAAATTTTATCTCCGATATAATCCTCCATAGGGTAGAAAATACTTTGCTCCTGGCTAGTGCTCTACCAGCATACGTCATCTCCAATATGACTTTCCATATGGTGGACCTTCTGACCTTCTCTTTATTTCCTGATTACTTAATTGGAGCAGTATGTGGTGGATATCCTAATTTTTTACTTGAGATTTTGATTTTGCCTAACCCTCGTTTATATAGATTTTTAAAATGAGAGACAGAAAAGATGGGGGTTTCGGCACAAATACAAATTTCAAAAATATAAAAGAAATGTATATCCTTTTATTTGTGATACATACAAGAAACTATTGTGACATACAAGTAAAAGGATATAAATGTATTTTTTATTTTTGTGTGAATTACCAATTATAATTCTAATATTTGTGCCGAAAACCCCATCTTTTCTGTCTCTCATTTTAAATATTTCCTGATTACATTATTACTAGGACATCACACCTTTTCCATTATTCTCCATGAGGTAGCAAATACTTCATTCTTGACCTTCATTAAAGCTCTCTGATTACATGCACCACCGCCATATTACACCACCAATGTGACCTTTTATAAAGTACTCTGCTCATGGCCTTCGCTCTACCAGATGTCATCTCCTGTATGACTTTCAATGACGTGGACCTTCTGACTTTCTCTTTCCAATTACATTCCTGCCAGGATATCACGCCCTTAAACATGACCATCAATAAGGTTATAAATACTTCATACTTCGCATTCATTCTCTGATTAAATGCACCACCCCCATATTAGACCACCAAGGTGACACTAAATAGTCAATACACTGCTCTTGGTCTTCTCTACTCCTCTACCCCTCCGATTACTCCTTCCACTAGGACATCACTCCATAGGGTAGCAAATATTTCACTCTTGACTTTCAATAAAGCTCTCTTATTATATGCACAACCTCCATATAAAACCACCAATTTGACCCTATATAAAATAGACAATACTCTGCTCTTGTCCTTTGTTCTACCAGGAAATGTCATCTCCAATATGATATTTCATGGGGTGGACCTTCTAACCCCCTTTCTACCTTTCTGATTACATTACTACCAGTATATCACGTTCTAAGCAGGACCCTCCGTAGGGTTAAAAATACTTACCTCTTGACCTTCATTAAAGCTCTCAGATTAGATGCCCCACCACCATATTACACCACCAATATGACCCTATATAAAATATACAATACTCTGCTCATGGCCTTTGTTCTACTTGGAAATGTCAGCTCCAATATGACTCCATAGAATGGACCTTCTTAACTTCTCTCTACCTTTCTAATTATGTAACTACAAGTATATCACACCCTAAACATCACCTTGCATTGGGTTAAAAATACTTCACACTTGTCGTTCATTAAACTTTTTTGATTATATGCACCACCTCCATATTTCCCCACCAAGGTTACCCTATATAAGGTAGACAATAATCTGCTCCTGGTCTACCCACTGATTACACCTACCACTAGGACATGCCATCTCTAACATGACCCCCCCATAAGGTAGCAAATACTTCATTAAAAAATATATATGAAAATTATATATGATATATGATTTTATGCACCACCAGCATATCTCACCAATGTCATCTCTAATATAGTATTCCAAAAGGTAGGCCTTTTGACCTTCACTCTACCTTTCTGATTACATTATTACCAGTATATCACACCTTAAATATATACTTTCCTCTTGACCTTCATTAACGCTCTCTGATTTTATGCACCACCGCTATATAAAACCACCAGTCTGACCTTATATAACATAGACAATACTCTCCTCATGGCCTTTGTCCTACCAAAAAATGGCATTTCCAATATCACTTTCCATAGGGCAGGCCAGAAAATCTCACCCATCAACATGATCCTCAAAAAGGTAGAAATACTCTACTGGTGACCTCCTCTCCACCATTCTGATTGCACCGACCATTGGAATACCAGCCTTCCAACATAACCCTCAGTAAGAATAACTCTTCACCTTCTCCATGTGTTTTTGATTTTTCCCACCACTAGGATGTCATAAGGTGTACTTTTCCTAATTTGTTATCAATATGATGCCTGATACTGACTACGAAAGTTGTGTCTCTGGGCCACCGGACAGATAATGTGCACCTTCATATAGACACTCCACTCATTATCCTATGCCATTGTCATTCCATCTGATATTGCTGTATGTAAGTATCTGATATCATAACACATTCAAAACATGTCTTATTATCCTTTGTTAATCTTATGCAGCGTTGTTTCCTGTTAAGATGACATCAGTCAGTTTTCTCGCATTCGTCAGATGAGGAAACATTTAACTTCCTTCAGACTACAAAGACAGAATAAAGAGAGCACATTTCAAAAGAGAGTAAAAAAATAAAAATGCCCCAACACACAGCTTTGATAACATCTCCTATGATAGGTGACTATTTAAAGATATGGCCAACCCAGAAAGGTTTGAACACTTGCAGTGTCAGTAGGGATGTTACTGTGTCCTGGGTCCATAACCTGGGCACTATGAGATCTACAAGGTACATTATAGTAGTTGGTAAGTATGATTTAATGGTGCATAGTAAAAATAATGCTTGGACCTCCAACTATATGTGATGTACCAACTGAACCTTTATGCCATGGTTGTTGTAAAGTTACCAGGGGATCAGTGTCACCAGCCTACAGGCTAAGCCCAGCCTCTCTACTTGAACCACCTAGCCACAAGTTTCAACCCCCCCCCGGTTTCAAAGACAAGTGCCCTATTATTATTTTTGGCCAAGGGCTCCAGAGCCATTCTCAATGACTGGCCCAGGAAGTGGGATGAAGAGCCCGGCTCACCCATTTCTTCTGGGACACCCCAGGTCCTGGATCTTAAATAAAGAGCTAAATATGTACAACTACACAATCCCTTTTCCAAGTTTTGAGGTACATGATGCCAAATATCCAATGAATTTGGCATCAGGTGTTTCATTCTACTACACCTGTTAGTAGATTTTCTTGGAGAGATTGACCTCTACAAGAGCCATAATGGAATTTTGACTGATCTAATATTGACCTGACATAAGGGAAGAGTAGAACTGCTTTTGGAGTACGGCAAACTAGGGAATTGTTCAGTACCTCACCTTCTCTGATGGACTGGCAAGTGTACAAGTAGCTGAAAAGCTTTGCATTTGGGGCCCCTCTCTTTTGTCTATAACTGTCAATGGAGGAGAGTGCCGGAAAAAGACCGACCTTGGATAACTTACAATGTGACCATTACTTACAATTACCATATTTTTAACTTTGTACTAAATGGTTGCTTTTTGGGGGAGGGCTCTTCTTCCTCTGCCTTCCTTGCCATGGCAGTAAAGACTGAACGAGAAACCTGCAGCCTCCTTGATTACATACGTCCAGCAACCCAGCAGGCTGTGCTCTTCTCCTTTTGCCCATGCCCAACACTGGGCATGCGTCATAGGGGGCTTCTCTAGAAAGTAAAACAAGGCTCTCTGACCCAAGCGCAGTGAGATCGGCACTTTTATTGTTACATTTTCAGGAATGCATGTCACCTGATCTCGTGCCTGCACAGTGCAAGGTCAGGTGACGTATACAGAACCTGCAAAAAGAAGAATGTTAGAAGATGGCGATACCCACTGTCCAGTCCAGGCCAGAAAGAAGAAGAAAGCGGGGACAGAGTGGGACCTATGGACCACGGTCCATTTGGTGGGCCAAGAATTTAAAACATTAACACCCATGTGCCTATGCCAATGTAGGACTTACCCTTGATGAAGGCATCTTCCAAAAATGTGGAATTTTACAACATAAATATGAAGCTTTGGTCACTTGAATTGTACGTCTATAGCATGCAGCACAGATTCTGAGTTATTCTTGTAAAAAGGACAGCATGATCGTGAGTTCAATGTCAACTTGCTATTTTTTCTCTATAATCATCACTACTAAAGGTGATCAGATGATTTTTACTAAAGTTCAGTAAGTTTACACTTTTATTATGCTTCTACATTCATAAAGCTCTGACATATTTCATGGTGCTGTACTGTTCTGGAAATATTTATGCAGTTGTTAAAAGATGGAGAACATATAAATTAAAAGAATGGAAAATCAATAAAGGACCCCAGCTAACCAATGTACCGGGCCCCATGCTGTCTTTCTCTTAAACAATATTCAGCATGCAAGCTCAGGAAGGACCTGTCTGAGCAGAGCCATGTATCAAGTCTATTACAATGACCAAATTAGTCTCATAGCATTTCCTATATTTCACGAAAAGCAGCAAAATGGAAATCAGTATAAATTTACAATGTTAATTTAATTAGATGGTCTGGCTCTGCAGGGGATATGCAGAAAAATGTTTTTTTTTTCTGCCAGCCAGAGATGTCCAAAATTAACTTATTCATCTCCAGTGAGTTTTTGAATCTGTACAGCTCTTTATGAAAATAAAAACATAATTATCTAGTCTCTTTGTGTATTCATTCCTAAACTGTAATATAAGAACATTAAATAAACCTTACCTGCCTAAAAAAGCTCAAAGCCAGCCAATCCTTAATTTCTTTTAGAGATCTCTCATTGGGGAGATTTCCCCTAATTTCCTATCTTGGTGACAAGATAAGAGGATCATTGGGTTAAGAATTAATATCTGGAGATTAATATTGCTTTCTTTGTCATAGTTTGAGGTTTGTATGGTGTGCGCCTAAATTAATTTTTGTACTAAGCCCAATGCTAGTAGGAATGGTACTCATAAAGCCCCCAGGTACTCATAAGGCTCCCCCCCACAAAAGTACCTTATTAATAATAGAGTGGTTAATTTTGGAGGATACAAAGCAAATAAACCAATCAATCGAAGATAGGATGGTTTGGGGTAGGGAGAGAGGGAAGACAAGGGACAAATAGTTTACAAATGTAACCAAACCCCCTCTTTCCTTTACCCAAACCAACCTGTCTTAGGTTGATTAGTTCCTTGCTTTGTAGCTCTACAGTAAGGGGTTTGGTTGCCCATAAGTACACTACAAGGCCGTTCCCCAGTCCTTACTACCATTTATTATTCCAAAGATAAGTGGGATGACCGTAGCTACAGAAAGGTTGAGAGTTCCGGTTTGGGGGGACCACCAGTGAAGTTATAAGGACAGGATGGTTTAGTCGAAGTTGCAGTCTTCACATTGTAAATAAGTAGCCCCCCACCCCCTATCTCTAAATAGAGACTGGTAACTTGCTGTTCATATGGGTAACAGGACTAACTGGTCATGGGAAGTCCATGGACAAAGAATGTCCCTGCCCATATGGAGGAAATCAAATCAAGGTTTGAGTTAACTTGGCATCCTTCATCTGGTGCCACCTCCATCCCACCGAGTGACATAAATAGAGATTAGAGACTAGAGTGATTGTTCTTTACATAGGAAAAACACTATTTTAGTGGTGATGGGTCCATGGACTAAGATTGCTCCTGCCCATTACTTAGGAAAGTGGATGAAGCTGTTCAAGGTGAGACAGGAGAGTGAACAAGCATCTGGAGAAGTCTGACCATCATATATCTATTTAAAGAAGACCTGTTCCCCATTACATAGACATCCCCTTTCTATAGCGGTGACATTTAAATATATAATAACTTCTAAATTACAAGAGAAGCATGTCCCATACATTGAACCAGTAAGGGTTTGGGAAGGTGGGCTGGGGAGGGGGACATAAGTTCAGACGGGGGGTTGACAGTGTAGTTTACCCCTCTCATTTCAACCAATCCGCACCTGGGAGTGACGAAGAGTAGGTATTGCCCTGCTTTTATTAGTATTTACTAAATTATATTATAGGCAGGTGAAGTTCTTTAGCCACAAGTCACAAAGGTTAATAGGTTATAAACATTCCTGCATAAAACTGACAAATGCTTGCTAATGCAGATGGAAAGCATTCCCATTCTAGCCTATGGAAGCAGTTCAGTGGCTGAATCAAGCTTCTGAACATCCATCCTGCAACTGCACCACTTCCCAATGCCTGAAAATGGGATTTCAACAAATGCAATTTATTTCCATTATAACCAGGGCTTTGGGTAGTTGAGTATTGGTTGAAATTTGTGAACTGCCCGTCTATACATTGCTTAGCACTTCCTTAGGAGTTTCCAGATTGGCCCTCTGCACACTTTTATTTCTAGCAAACTTTGCATATAAATAGGATTCTTGGTTTGCTTTTAAATGCAAAATAAATTCATGGAGGCCAACAGACCTGCTCTGCCTTGCAAAATGTCATATAGTACAAGAAATATAGTGCCAATATGGGGCAAACAAACTGGAATGGCTACAGTCCCAAGTCCGATCATTGATTTGTATTCTACAATAGTAATGACACACTGTATGTGTTATATATGAGATCGGTGTTATTTCACAACTGTTCAAATATCAAAGTGAATTATCACCTTCCAAGCGAGTTATTGCTTAGCTTAGCAAATGAGATGAGATGGAGCTCTGCTGACTTTACCCAAAGATGTGCAAGGAAAATCTTTTTTGGGTGATTCCTTGCAATATCACCACATTCACACAGCTAAATGTATTATCCTTTGCACAGTAATAGATCATCCTGGACAATGAAGAGCCTGAATTCCTTTAGTAAATCAGCGCCATAATATGATATATATATATTTATATGTATATATCCCAAAAGTCACTATTTACTTTTACACACTTTTAATGAATTCCTAAAAATTACACAAGAAACTGAATAAAATTCATTTATATTTTTAGCATGAATAAAGGAGTGGTTGCAGGTTTACTTGCTAGGCCATCATGTTCAAACGCCTTAAAGACTAGTTGTACACCTCCACATGACTAGTTGTACACCTCCACATGACTAGTTCCTCCACATGACTAGTTGTATCCCTCCACATGACTAGTTGTATACCTGCACATGACTAGTTGTATACCTGCACATGAGCACCTCAGTTTTCTACAACTTTCAGCCACCTTCGGACACAAGCCTTCCGACATTTTGCACCATCTTCTCTCCGACCTTGGTGCAGGCCATGCGGATTCTTTCCTCAAGCTGTGACATGTTACGGGGCTTATTAGCATACACCTTGCTTTTGATATAGCCCTACAAAAAAAGTCACAAGGTGTAATATCAGGGGAGCGCCGAACCCATTCAATTCCATCGATCAGGAAACTTGATGTTCACGAAATCTCTAACTGATCTGGCAAAGTGGGGAGGGGGTCTGTCTTGTTGATAAAAGACATTAGCAAGGGCACTCCTCGCCAGAATCTGTCCCTCAAAGGGGTTCTCAATCTTATGTCCCTACCATAGTCATATGTCTTTATTACAGTCTAAGGTCAGCTTTGGCGGGTAACCAATTACCCTAACTGCATGTTTTGGAATGTGGAAGGAAACCAGAGTACCCAGAGGAAACCCACGGAAGCAACTTGCAAACTCCATGCAGATAATGTCCTGGCCGAGATTCATACCTCGGACCCAGCGCTGCAAAGGCTAACCACTGAGCCACTGTGCTGCCCACAAAGATCCACAGAGATTTCCAGACTATTTGCACACAAGGTATATTTGCCATCACACGTTCACTCCGAACATCTCCAAAAAACTATAAAGAGGCGTTTTCATAATTTGTCCGACATCATCTGCTTTGTTAAAACAACAGGACTTTGCTAAAGAATCTTCTAAGAAACCGCCAGCGAGGGTTTCTTGGATTTTCAGAGGAAACTACAAAGCCGCCACTTCAATTGTGGAGAAATTGAGAGCTTCCGTCTACAAGTCGGCAACACTTTACATAGAGAGGAGCAGAAAATGGGATGTGAAATATCAAAGTGTCAGCTTATTAAGCTCCTGCAAAGTACAGAGGGGGACGATAAGGGGAGCAAGCTGCACATTTCCATATTCACTCTTTTCTTGGGGCGACACTTACTTTTTGCTCTTCCAAAGGTTTTTTTGGCGTTCGGCTATCGTAGTAAAACAGAGACGTAGGGATGTGGAGACCATTGTGTGTCTGGCTATGCCGCCAGAGGTGGTGGAGATCAATAAAGGGAAATTACATTATATATTAGTGAGAACAGAGATATTCTTGTAATACCGGCCTGCAAGATTCCATGATGTGTTATTCACACTTTTCCATGCTTGCTTGCATTTTTAATCCAGGCTGCGGGTTTTCCTTTAAGAGGATTTGTTATTAGCCATTAGAACATGGAGATGTTAAAATTTCAAGTTATTATTGCTCTCTGTGTCCCTACTGGGTAGAGTTACCCTTTGTTTGTGACCTTTGCCAAGTGCAGGAGAAAACAACATTTAGGAGTTGTCAGCAAACCAAAAGCTGAACACAAATCTTCCAATGGAGACATCTCTTCCATTTGCAACTGTCGGAATCAAGAATACATCTCATTTTGTAGAGATATTGACTCCACTACAGGAACTTTCGCCCTCTTTTCTAATGGGCACTACCCCTCCTGTATAAATACGAAATGTTGGTAGAATAGCGCTCATCTGCTTTATATTTCAGCACTGCCCTTTGCACCGTTTGCCATGCTCCAGCCCCCGTTATCCTTTGGGCTGTTTTGGATGTATGACCTTGACAATATAGGTTCAAAACGATCCGGCACAGGATAACATACTTCTTAAAGATGAACTTCATGATTATGAAGCATTATCTAAATTCAGGAGCAAAGTACATTCTTACTTGAGTCCTAGTTTTCTTTCTTAATTCCTCAAGATCTGTGCAGCAATCCAGCATAAAAGAACTTCTACACTGCAGATGAGTTTCCTGTAATACAGACCGGTCATTGCTGCTATTTCTCCTTGTGCAGGGTGACTGGTCTCGTCTCCGCCCCTCCTGTAGTGGGTGGAGCTGTTGGGCCCCTCCCACAGATATGTGCTATGGCTTTATAGAGAACAGTGATGTTTCTTTTATAAGATTGTAAGCTCTTCTGGACAGGGTCCACTCATTGTTTGTATCTGTCCATCATTTGCTATCCCTGTTTATTGTACAGCGCTGAGTAATATGTTGGCTTGTTATGAATACAATTTATTATTATTAGGAATAATAATAATAACAAGATAATATCTAGCTTTGAAACTTTGCTGCTCCAAAAATAAAAATGATCTTTGCAGTATTGTAGGGATTGTTTAAATAAAGGTTTTTTTCTTTTTTAGCATGAAAACAAATTTCCAAGTGCGCAACAGCCCTGCTTGGGATGATACATTGTTACCATGCAATGTCTTTGTCAAATCCACAGTTCTGCTTCTCAAGTTCAAGTGCACTATTATCCCTATTATCTCATCCCAGAAAGGGCCAGGTAAGGTGAACGGGGGAGGGAGAACTCTGAGTGATGATAATTGGCATTAGAACTGAAGAGCAACTTATGGGAACAAACAGAATCATAACGTGCATCAGAAAACATACAATGCTAGTACAACATAACAATCACATCACAGTAACAACTGATCAGTAGGGATGAGTGAGAATGGCTCCGGCATTCTCATGAAATTTTCCTCGAAGTTCCGATGGGTCCACGAAATTTCGCGAAACCATTGGAAATCAAGGTAATCACTATAGGAGGATTACTGCGGCTGCATTCATAAATACAGCTATGGGAATCCTCCTGTCAGTGAGTGATCCCCGGGCAAGCCCTCATTCTGACCTGTAGTGCCAGAAATCTCTCACTGAGAGGAGGATTCTCACAGCTCCATTCATAAATGCAGCCTCGGTCATGCGGTTATGAATGAACGGGGCTGTGGGAAAAATCAGAGCATTTTTCCCACGCTGCATTCATTCATGAGCAGCCAGCGAGACTCACACTGAGTTCCTGGATTGAGAAGCTGACAGTTCCGTTCCCCTGATTGCTGTTGGCCCCCTGTAGTATGTGTTCCTGGAAAGAGTTTCTCTATCCACGAACACAGGACTTCTGTGTTCTTGGATAGAGAAACTCTATTCAAGATCAACTCTGCTCTGCTCCCCTGATTGGTCTTGCAGGTCCCAAGAAATCGATCTCGCTGGCCGTTCTCGCCTACATGTTTCGTAAGCGAGAACGGCCCCATTCGCCGCGAGACTGAATTTAATAAATTTGATCGCTCATCTCTACTGATCAGTGCTGAAATGTATCCCAATGTAACAAAATAGATTTCAAAGCCTCACTTATATAAATATTAGGTAAGTAAACGTTTGTGATTGAGTCCTCTTGGAAAGAAGGATCAAAGAGGAAGAACCTAAACCTAATATGATCCCTTCAGGGATTCTCCACCATTTATATTGGGGTCTCCTCCTTTCCAAGCTCTACTTGTATCAGATAAGTAAACCATTGTGATTGAGTCCTCCTGGAACCCTCATATCTAATCCAGTACAAGCTAAAAAATGGGCTCTTATGTGCCTCCTCCCAGAATTATTACACATCTTGTCTATTACTTCAGATTGTAAGAGATGCTAATTTTCTATGGAACTAAAAAATACCCGGACACCTTTGAAGGATTTTTAACCTCTGGACCTACTGATCCTACTAAGTGTCCCACTATTCTTCATTTCAGGGCTGTCATAGAGCAACCTACCCATTGCAAAGCATGTCTCAAGATTCACCATGTGTTTCGTCTTCCAGTTGGTATAATATTTCATCTGTCATTTGCAGTGGATTGAATCAGCTTGCCAATATTGTGAGCAGCAACTCATACAGTAATGGCCATGTTTTACTAAAATACCAACATGTCATCCTTTCATTAAAAAACACTGAGACCATAGCAGCAGATTTTCTACTAACAAACAGAACTCCTTAATAAATAATCTCTCAACAGGCAGTATCAAAATTACCATCCCTGGGTTATTTCTGTCAATTCCTCTGAATTTCCATAAGTTGGGAATGGACATTTCTATGGGCCCAGGATATCAAGATCTGAGGACCCCTGAGGTTGTCATCCATCTGCCCATGGCTCATAAGGTCAATGCTCAGTTCTAAAGATATTGGCATCACCAAAATGATCTCTTTAGAGATCCCTCATAATCTATCTTGTTTTTATTCCATTCCTAGAGATCTACCTACTTTGTGCATGAATTATTAAAGCTCTTTAAGACTGAATAGACTGTTGTAGTAGAGCCTGGATGATCCAGTCCGAAATGGATCTGGTCCAGGGTTGGAAACCTTTGCCAACTCATAGAAAATGATTCGTTTTAGGTTCACTGGATCACCCAGGTCCTTAAGTCCTGGAAAACTTTAATAAATCAGGCCGTTTCTCTTTTTTTTTAAAATGAAAAATGAATTGATATTTCAGTAAGGACAATCACTCAGCAAAGAGATCGCATCAGTTGACAAACTGAGGATCAGACTACCACAGACCCATTTTTTCAATATTTGGTGGATGTTGGAGAGTTAACCTCCCTTGCCATAACCCCAAGTGTAACTTGGGGTAGAAAAAAGTTGCTGAAAGCGGTAACCCCGAGTCACACTCGGGGTAGGTAAACCTATGGGAGGGTAAGTAAATACAGCCTTACCTGATCCGCCAGCGTCCCGCGTCGTCCATCGCTGCGATCCCTGTCTTCTTACTTCTTCCTCCAGCGTCTTCTGCACCCGATGAGTCACCGAGGAGTTCCCGGTGATGTTGGTGCATGTGTACGTTGCCTGCCGGGCGGGGTGGGAAATTCCAAATCCATTTGTATTGCATTCAATACCAAAAAACTGTATTGAACGCAATACATTGGATTTATATGTGTAAAAGCAGTACATTGAACATTTATTTTACAGTATGTATAATAGTATGAGGATAATATTCATTTTGTTCATTTAAATTAAAAAATAAATAAATATATATATATATATATATATATTAAATGTATTTATTTTATTATTTTTACATGATTTTGTGTTTCAAAATGTATTATACCCATACTAATATATTATACTGTAAAATAAATTTTCATGAAAAACAATGTACCGCTTTTAGACATATAAAACCGGACAGAAATAAACCGCTAGGGAGGTTAAAACGCGTGTCAGTGCAAAACATAAAAAATAATATATGCAATATGCCTCTCCAATACACACACAATACTCCATGTTGTATCCTTTTAAAAACCCATCCAGTACTAAAAAAATGTTTATTGATCCAAGAGCAGCCCTCGGCTTCTACTCTTGTTTTAGAATGACAACATATGGAGCTTTTAGTAAGTTCTCAGGTCTACACACTTGCTGTGCCCCCCATTCCGGCTGAGTTCCTGGATCTATACACATGGAGAGGGGGGGTGGCATCCAAAATTCCCAGTTGTATAGGAGTTAAAGGATCCCACTAACAGAACATCCTTATCAATCCAGAGGCAGGTTGTGAAGGCCGAGGAACAACCAGGTGGCTTTCCAAGGCAGTTATGGGGGTTTTAAGATTTTTGCTCCTTAGAAACATTTCTTTGACATTTTGATCATGAAAGATGACAAGTTTCTGAAAAACGATATTGTTGCTGTATATTGTGTTAGATCAGGAAAATATTCATGCAGACTTATAAAGTTGGCTCAACTTAAAGATGTAGAGCTTTAATTTAACCTGAGTGGCTTTTTGGGAAAGTGTCACAGAAGATGCCAAACACCTATCGGAAGGATAAATGACTCCGACCATATAATATGCATCTCATCAACTGCCATCATTTTCAGTGGCTGATAAAAGGCGTGGGACATTTTTTTTCTTCGAGCTCTGACGTCTGAAACACGAGAACAGTCTGTAGGGTTATACATTATTGTTGATTGAAGAGGAGAAAAAAAAGAAGCTCCAAACATCAGCAATAAATATGTTTTCTGAGAATCCCCAGAGCTTCCCGCCTGAGCCACCGATGAGAGCGCTAATTTATTTCCATGCGTTTTGTTTTTTGCCAGCGCCAAGCACTGCACATTGCGTTCCTCGCTGGTGCTTAGGCTTTCATATCTATCTCGCTGGCTTTTTTTCAAGTCAATTAAAGGCAGACGTAATTTATGTTGTGACTTGCCGGGACTCGCTGTGCATATGGCATTTGTTTGCTTGGCTGCCCGTACACAAATGTTTGCACTTTTGACAATTTGACTTGCATTTTCAGGACTTTGCCGGGTGAGTTTGACGTATTATCAGCGGCAAGCAGAGACGGGGCTGATATGCATCTTCTTGAGCTTCCCATCCTTCACCTCAATTTAAAAAACTGTCGACGGTGAGTTATGCCTCGCTCCCTCATTTTGCATTCCGCCGCGGGACGCGACTGCTTATCAGGTGTTAGATGAAAAGAAGAGAGAAAAATGATTCCTTCATTATTCTGGGGAACAGGTGGAGGCGACTCTTCTGAAGTCAGAGCCTTGTCTCCCGCCCTTTCATGCTAAGGGAATTCATTCGGCGGCTTCGTTTGTTCCACTGAGTGATCTGGCCTGTGATCGAAATGGTAGAGGACAAGGAGCAAACAGAACAGATGTATTGGCTCTTAACCCCCCATGCAACCTTGGAAAGGAAAGTCAAATTTCAATATTGCTGAGTAGGGATGAGTGAAACTGAGAAATGTATTTTTTTAAAAAAAAGGTTTAACTGAAAAGCTCTTGGATATAGTTTTTGTTTTTAAAATATTGTGTTGTGCCCATTATAGGGGATCCTACCATCCCTGCACTGGGTTCCTGAGTCTGTTCACCTGCTGTATCCATTATGAGACCTCAACTGTGCCCTTTAAGAGGGGATTCCGCCCTCACTGTGTTGGGTTTTTGGCTCTGAACACCTGCTGTGCACATTATGAGGGGCTCCCACTGTCTCTGAGCTGAGTTCTTTTATCTGTAAAATACCTGTGCCCATTATAATTGGGATCTAATGGTCACTGTTGAGTTTCTGGCTCTGTACACTTGTTTCCCAACATCTTTGAGCTGAAGTTCTAAGTGTATACGTCAACTGTGCCAGTTATGAGAGGTTCCCATCATCTCTGTACTGAGTTCCCAGTCTGTATACCTTCTGTGCCCAATAATAGCAGCTCCCACCATCTTTGAATTTTTCCCCTGGGAGTATAGTCTAACTGTGCCCATTATGAGGAGTTGTCATCCTCACCGTGTAATCCTCCTGGTACACCTGCTGTGCCCAATATTAGGGGCTCCCACCATCTCGAAGCTCAGTTCCCAGGTGTATACACCAACTGTACCAATTATAAAAGGTTCTTACTATCTCTGTGTAGAGTTCCCAGTCTGTACAACTGCTGTGCCCATTAAGAGGATTTACAACCCTCACTGTGTTGAGTTTCTGGCTTCATACACCTGCTGTGCCCATATTAGGGGCTTCCATCATCTTTCAGCTCAGTTCCCAGGTCTGATGTGCCCATTATAAAGGGTTCCCACCCTGTGTTGAGTTCCTGGCTCTGTACACATGCTATCATCATTATTAGAAGTTCCCATCATCTTTAAACTAAGTTCCCAGTTTATACAACAACTGTGCCCATGAGAAGTAGTGTTTAATGAGGTTATTATCAATTCAGTTTCATTGGTGGCTTTGCTATTACTCAATGCCTAAATGGAGCTTGGAAGATAGCCTTGAAGGATGAGAACCTCAGCAAACATGGACACCTAATAAGTGTTCCCCTGGAACGCTCACTCTTTGCTCAGGCTCACAACAGCTTGGCATGTCAGCTTGCCCCACATGTGGCTGAAATTGTGCTATTTTTACTGCACGTGTGAGTGATTTGTCTGCAAGTGAGCATGTACCGGCACTGTGCTGAACTCTGGACACTGGTTGGCACTGTGGTCTGTGTATGGCACTGTGCTGAACTCTGGATGTTGGTTGGCATTGTGGTCTGTGTATGGCACTGAGGGCACTGTGCTGAACGCTGGACACTGGTTGGCGCTGTGGTCTGTGTATGGCACTGTGCTGAACTCTGGAACTTGGTTGGCATTGTGGTCTGTGTAAGTCACTGTGGGCACTGTGCTGAATACTGGACTCTGGTTGGCACTGGGGTCTGTGTATGGCACTGTGGGCACTGTACTGAACTTTGGACATTGTAATGAACTCTTGGCACTGCATTTATATTTATAAAACTGTTTAAAATTCTTTAAGAATTGTCTGTGCTCTTTACTCCTATTTTTTCTGTTCAGCCGCAGTGCCAGGTAGCAATGTAGAAGCGCTGATGCCATCTTTATAGTGTACATATTACAGATGGTGCCTGCTAGCTGACAGCCTACTGCTGAGACTATTTTTTTTGTTGTACTTTAAAGCCACATTTTATTTTTTATTTTGAATATAAAATCACACGCAGTACCTTCAACTTATGAGAGTGCAAAGCCTGGTACCAACTTCAGCACATACAATGTTAGTTGTTAGTTGAGGAAAGGATAAGTGTGGCCCCGCTGGGGAAATTCGCTGTCTCTATTTTATCTTGTGATCAGAAAGAAACTCTTTGCAGTGGAAACCCCGGTTCTGGTGACAACTGTGCAGGAGAAGATTTCTCTCAATTTGGAAAGAAGTTCCTTTACTTCCTGTTAAGTTGAACAAAACTCTTGGTAGCCTGAACTCCCTTTCACATTCCCATTCATGGCTTGTAAAGTCCCATTAGGAGGTAATTCCAAGCAAACTTTGATATCCATTCTTACCATCCATGAAGGCGGCTCATTCACATTATCTGCTCCTTAAAGACAGCCCCCTTTCATTATTGGGCTATTATCCTTTGCCACTTTTATCAATTAGTCAATTTTATCAATATACAGTTTGTTGTTCAGTGCTGTCTTAAACTGTGGCTTTTTTTGGGGGGTTGGATGTCCTTAGTGGTCCTGCTGAAATGAATCTTTCTTCTAAAGAAGCATTTTTTTTGCTGCAAAACGCGTTGAGAAATTTAAAACAAAGTATACACTGAAAAATCAAGAATATAATTTTAATTTACAATGGAACACCTTTTGGTACATCAAAAAATTTGGTCTGTGCTTGACAATCTCACCACCATAAAAACAGGATCAGTTTGTCCCATATCTGCAATGTGTTTTGCACTTTTATCTGAATAATACTTTTATTTCAATGCTTTTGTTTAAAAAAAAACTTGTTGTTATAATTATAGTGTTATTTGCCAGTCCCAAACCTGATTGGTGATTCTTTGAAGCTGCTTCCATTGCAAGTCCTATTGGTTTCTTTGTTTTCCATAGAGCAAAATCTAATCTCTAATGAGATTAGGGCTGAATATTACATTTGATGGGAGTTTGATCTAAAATAAGTGTGGACTTTAGATTAATAATATTGATTCAGAGGAGGAAGCGGGCTGGCCCCATGGTGAATCACTCACAGGATGTAGGGAATCCTGCACATAAAGAACTATAGAGGCTGCCATCGCTGACCTTCTTCTAACCGCTTGGTAGGAATGGGCATTGAGTATTGGACTAGGTGAATATTGACTCAAAGATTCAAATTCAAGGTTGAAACAAATCAAATAAAATCTGCTGCCTAATCGACTTTGGAAAAAAATCTAGCTTTATTTATTTATTTGCAATTTTACACCTATTGAAAGTATTTCATCCAAACAGAAGGCGCAATTCCCAAGCAATAAGCCCATAGCAAGCAATGAGATCCTACCTGGGTTAATGCATCATATATTTTGCTGGAAGATGTCCCTGAGGTTTAAAGGCCTGATTTGACCTGAATTCTATTTAAAAATGGGATTGATATTCCTCCATAGATCAGCCACTTGACTCTACTGTAAATTGACCTAAAAGGGTTAATTAAACATAATATACCTGCACCTAGACACTCCTGTTCTGTATCCTCATTGCTGTATATCAGGTGACTTCCTGTGCCTAGGCACTCCTGTTCTGTACCCTCATAGCTGTATATCAGGTGACTTCCTGTGCCCAGACACTCCTGTTATGTACACACATATATCTACAATGTGAAACCATCTAAATTTGATTATGTTATTACTGTGCTGATCATTGCTCTACTTGCTGGAGGGGAAGCTGTACCTGAGTATCTGCAGTGCAAGCACCTCCCTGTTATACTTAATATAATGTGTGGATTTATGCTTCTTAAACCCCTTAAACCCCTAACATTACCCCACCAGTCATGGAGGGGGGGGCAGTTCTGATAACACAGATTCCATAACGACTGCCACCTCCACACACAGACACGGAGAAGAACAACGCATGGCAAGTACTGAGGAGAAGGCCAGGTGAAGGGAGATAATACCGGGAAATAATCCTTTGTCTTCTGCTTTGCATTTTTCGGCACAACATTGCCCATACAGGTCCTCTTCAAACAGCATATAAATATCTCCAATGAAAGCTATAGGGATGTCACTGAACAAAGCCTTTTGCTTGGAAACACAATACACTGTGAAGGCGCTTGTTCTGCATCTGATGTTTCCACACCTGTCATTCAGCAAACATGCTGATTGCATTTCCTGACACAAACACGACCTTTGCAGCTACAAATATACAAAATCCTATCAAATGTACAATCTCAGTCATGTTAGAATAAGAAGATAAAAATAAAAATATAGATTTTAAGATACATTTTCAATGATCGCCGCAGGATTATCATAACCTTAATTTGTAAAGCTTTGCAAAGTTGTAGAAAAAAACAACGATGAAGTTTGTTTTGTGAAGTTTCTTGTGGAGGAAGATGTGTCCAATGATCTGGCCTCATTATAGGAGTCTCCGGGGACAGGAGACAGTCGTTAGCTATTACTAGTCATGCAGATCAGAGTTTAATTAGCACTTATCTTCATAATAATCAGATGATGTTCCCCTAGAATATAATAAGCTGCAGAGAACATACAGCTCCTATTACCCCGCACTGAAAACAATCTCCTTCTAATTGGAAGAAATGTTATCCTTATATAAGGATGCTAGAATAGAAAAGTCACCAAAGTCTGACCCCATGAAACACATTATATGGTTACAATGAAGGTCGGTGACAATCCTGGTTTGGAGTGGCCAGTACTGGAACATTGGACCAGCAGTCTTCACACCCACTGACGAGGATCATAGGAATACAAGGCTGGGTAAGACAGATGGAAAGAATAGTGGGAGGGTGGAATGGCCTTCCTATTTTGCCCCGAATTGGGCATTAAATCTACAAGGCTGGTTAGGATTTAAATAATATTTATGCAGGTATGTTGTCCTTGATGTTCTGCTGCATAGATGAGGCCTGCTATTGAATTAGAACCAATCTAGGATGATAGGCAGTGATAGGCAAGTGATAGGCAATGTCCCTTCAGCAATTTAATATACTCTCCTGCCTGATCGCCTGCTTCAATTGTCAAAATGGTAGCCGGAACACTCGGCACATCCCAAATTCCACTGCAGCTGCCAGGACTGGCGTGTGGGGGTTACATCATCCCGGCCTGATTTATAAAAGCTGGAGAATCATGGGAGAACCTGGCTGATCCAGCAAGGTTTGCTAGACCACCAAGTTTCTCCCATGATAGTCTATCTTCTCCATTCCTGGAGAGCTTTGATATAATAAAATCAATGTATTCTATACCAAGTGATGTATGGGATCCTATCTTCAGTTGCACCCGAATAAACCCCAAACGGTCCCCTGAAAAAAAAAACGGCAGAGTTTATACCAGTTAATATTTTGTCAGATTTATTCTTCCTTTAAACTTCTCAAATGGGGGGTGGGGGACTTCCTCAATATGTTGTAGAACATTTTTGAGTAGTGGGAAACAGTTTGTGATTAAATCAACAAATATCCATTGGTGCCAATGGGTGAGTTGGTCTATCTACCCCCAAGTTATTGGAATAGAAGAGACTGGGGGTATGTTAAATAAACTACAAATCATTGTATGTCTTGTTTTATTCTCATGGATTATTCTAATTTCCAATATATGTAATATATATTATAGGAAAATGTAAGTATAGTATTATAATATAGTATTAGACTGTATACTCTTCTGGACAGGGTCCACTCCTTCTCTGCAGCGCTGCATAATATGTTGGTGCTATATAGATACTGTTTATTATTAATAATATTAATAATAATAATAATAATAATAATAATAATAATATTATTATTATATGACATTTAATAGTAGTTCCTCAAGGGTATCCAATACCTAATAATACCTAATAATATATCCAATGATCCTTAATAATAAGACAGCATTGCTGAACTCTGAGATATATTTTCTCATGTGATTTCGAAAGAATAAACTCCCTGACGAAGCAGACCAATACATCTGCAAAATTGCGGAACGTCCGGTCCACATTCTTCTGCCAGAGAACTCATTAATATAATTAACGCAGAATGTAGAGAAAAAAAAGATTCATTATTAGGCAGGAGTAAGAAGATCCAAAAATAAAAGGGGTAATGATGGATACAGAAGGATACAATGTTGGCACCATATGTTGAGGGTACTTTCCATGGATTCTTCATTTATTTCATGCAGTGATAAAGTTGTTTAATAAAAAATCTATGTAAAATAATTGCATGTATTGCGTGTAAAAATATTTTGAATAAGTTATCATGATATAAATATGGTGAATGATAAGGAATTGTGCTGTGAGTTTCTTGGGTTTGGCATAAAAACTTTTATATCTATGATATGTTGGCACAGTTTCCAATCAGAGGCCAATTTTTATTATACCAATTTTTAATCTTCCAAATGCATTTATTTGTATGGTGGAAGTTATTTTATGCCTTGATTGCATGCACGTTGAGAAACCGGATAAAGACAGTAAAATATGAGGTTGGGGTTTATTTAACACAAAAATAGTTGAGAAGTTTTGATGGTCTATTTTTCTTTGATGCACAAAAAGTATCTTGTGCCATTTGCTTTAACCATTCATCCCATCAGGGAGCCATTTCCAAGCAGCAAAGAGTTAAGATGTGAGATATTTTTAGCAGCATGTAGGAGGCAGAAGGTGGCGTCCGTACAAGATCAGCGGGGTTAGAACACAAGTGGCTTTTAGTAAGTGTGTGATCAAAACGGTAAATGGCTTTTTCATCAAAGTCCCCACGCCGAGCCACACATGAGGTCTGCGGGTTGCTTGCCAGTTCGATTAACAAAGTTCAGGAAAACCAAGAGGAGTAACAAGATTTAAAAAAACAATAAGCAGTTCATCAAAAAGAAATTATTGATAATAAACAGATTGGGTGTTTCAGGGACTAGTGAGTTCAGAGTTTTATTTTGTTTTCTGAAGATGAGAAATTCAGTTTACAAAGATTAGGGCCATGCTGGTTGGTTTTAAAGGGAACGCTGGCTTAAATTGTGTTGGTTTCAAGCAATAGGAAAACGTGTGACCATGCTGAATGGCAAAATGGTAATGTTATTTTTTTTTTTAGATCAAAGAATAGTGTAAAGAGTGACAGGTCCCCTTTAGAGGTTTGCATATTTTAGGTGTCGGGGTAAATTTCAAAGGATGGAAAATGTTTCTACTTGGTTGGGTTTTCTCTTCTAGGGTTAAGTTAGCTTGGAGCTCTTGGAATGCTGAAAACCATGTTTTTGGGTGCTCACATTGGGTAGGTTGACCACTTGTGGGAATAAGATCAATGGATGAGAGATCAACAAGTATTGTGTGTTATTGTCCCAGGTGGATAAGAGAATTGGCCCCGTTCACCTATAAGTACAGGTAGAGTAAGCTCTGCAGGGGTTGACTATGAATCAAGACTGCTTCCATGTACGAAAACCTAATCTCTGATCATCCAAAGCAGTGTTTCTATATTAGGGTTCAGTGAAAATAGTTCTTCCAGAGGTTGCTAGGGATTCCTTGAGCAATGAGCAGTTTGCACCTGTCAGGTCAGTTTAGGTGACACCAATGATGTTTTTGGCTACCTGTAAAGGTGACATTCTTCCCAATGGCCAGCAATGCACATGATAATACTCAGATGAGCTCCATTTTCTTTATTGATGAGGATAGATTTTTGCTTCAATCAACACCGACTACATCTGTGCTCACAATGATGGTTGAACAAATAGCTTAGATTATGGTTCTGATGATAGGTTGGTGTTAGAGGGAGTTTTGGAATACTCCAGTAAAATAATATGCTATAGGTCTAGCAGGTGGTCCAAAGGCCAGCAGTGACACCATGTTGATCTAATACTGATTTATATTGGATTCATTATTTGTAATAAATTTCCAAAATCTGATCTAGTAAAATGTCAACTATTGTATGGAAGCTTTAAGTGTTTCTTGAATTGGTGTATGTGTAGGGTTTCAGCTTCCCACTTATATCCCAACACATCACCCTCCATGCTACAATGCATAGGGACTGTTACACAATTCAGGATTGAGATTTAATGCCTGGCTTTAAAATATTAATATTAAGTATGGCAATGTAAGGCTCTCAACATGCTCTGCAACCTAACTGTCATGGCGGCACTGCACATTGAAGTATATCTAAAGCCAAGTACATTTAACCCATCAGGTATATTGCTTTTGCCATATTTGTACCTTTAAGCCATTTAAGTTAATGTCTTTGGGTCAGGTGTCACACATTAATTCAAAATTATATAGGTTGTGTGGGGCAATAAATGAGGTCTGGAAGCTAATTTTGCTGTGCCTCAGTTTAACCTAAAGTACAATTAAACCCAAAAGTGAAAATGTATTATTTTGCAGTGCATCAGTCCTTAGATGTAGTAATTGTAGGGCAGGACTTCAAACCCCCCCTTTTCCCCATAACATAGATTGAGAAATTTAGATCACAGATCTCATTAAGAAATGAATGGAAATAACCAAACACCTTCAAGGGTGTATTTACTAGATCAGACAAAGCAAACAAGAGATGGTCATTTAGTTAGAATTTATGTACTTTTTAGGAATTTTATCTTTATATATATAATATACATGGATACCCCAGGTAATAAACATAAACAACAGACTACGTTTAATATCATATATCAATAAAATGATGGATTTTTTTAGGAGAAACAACAAACTTGTGTTTATGACTCAATACAATTAAATACATTGGGCCTGATTTTTCAAGAATCTCCAAGACTTGGGTGATCACCCAGTTTCCTCCATGGTATTTTTTCTTTGGAGTCTTGGAGAACTTTAATAAATTGGCCCCACTGACTGACCTGAGTGGAGATCCTTAGAATTAGGTGTTGTGTTGGAAAGGCAAACGGGAAAAAAGTTTTGCAATAGGTTGCACCAATCTACTGTTGCCTTTTATTGCATTCAGAGCATTAAGAACATGACAATTAGACGTTATTATTGAAATGAAGAGCCTCCAAGATTTATCAGTTCCTTTCAGCAAAGTGAGTAGGACGGAAGAGAAGAACAGAATATTACTAAGAAGAAGGAATGAAATAGTCCTGATGGCCCGTACATGAACATCAATGTTGGGGCTTCCAAATCCCCCAGTCGTGCTTTGCATCTTCCTGATATGTCTAATAAGAGAGGTAATGATGGCCACCAAACATACAGAAGACAACAAAAAGCCCAGGAGAGACTCAGAAATAAAGGCTTGACAACCAAAGGACATTCCGTATTCATAAAAACCCAATGACATATTTTGATCAAGGCTGGAATTAAAGAATGGCTTTGTCGTGACCCCATAACTAACAGCAAGACTCAATAGGACAGATGCAACTAAACAAAGAACCAGGAGCCACAAGATATTCTTGGAGAAGGTCTTCTGCAAATACTTATAGAATCTTCTGTTGACATTCACAATCTTCAAACAGAAGTTTACACAAAGCAAAATGGAATTCCAGAAATTGCAAGAAAGGATGGTTAAGGAAACAACCATACTAATCCTTAAATCTGCTTGAATATTAATTCCAGGCATCTCAAAGATATAACCACAAGCCTTGAGGACTTCATATAATGCTTCAAAGAAACTAATTCCACTCATCAGCTGATCGGACACATTCAGTTTTCTATTCTTCATCCACTCCAACATATTCATTATAAGGATAAAAATGTTTCCTGAGAAGGAACAAAACAAAATGATCCAGTCAATGCGCTTCAGAACGTCTTCCAGCATTTTGGAGATTTGCAGTTTTTTCTCCAGGTGCCTCTCAGCCCTTTACCGATAAAATACAAACAGCTTTCTCCATAGCAGAAGATATCTATAACAGGTTTGTAAAATCAGAAGGACATGCAAATCATGCAAAATGGTGTGCGTAGTGTGAAACATTAAACCAGTGAAGAAATGTATATATATATAATATATGTGTTATGTAAATAAGTCTGGGTCATACAGCCACTGCAATTTTTTTTAAATATCTAGATTACCAAAAAAAACCCAGATACTTAAAAATAAAAAAAAACCTGAATAAAATCAGGGTCATGTGAAAAATGGTCCATTATTATTATTACATATTGAATAATAAATAAAACTAGGTAGCTCATAGCTGAATCTCAGATAACACAAGCAGTAAGTGGGCCGGAGGAGTGACGGAGGAGTGGATTTGAACAAGTTATCCGCATTTATTATTTTTTTATGTATTTATTACTTTTTACATTTAATAATTTATTTATTGTATTCATTTATGTATTTAATATATATATTACATACATTTATTATAGTTATTTATTACATATAGTACATACATTTATTAATGTATTCTAATATTTAAATTTGTATTACTTTTAAATGTATAAATCCATTTATTTATTATATGTATTTATATATTTAATATATATATGGCCTACATTTAATATATGTATTTATATATTGTTACTTTTCATATTTATTACTTTATTTATTATATTTATTAATGTTTTTATTATATTTATTACATGCATTTATTATAGTTATTTGTTACATATTTTACATACATTTATTATAGTTATTTGTTACATATATTAAATACATTTATTATTTATTATATTATTTATATAATTAATACTTTTTAAACTTAAAAAGCCATCTAATTATTATATTTATGTATATATTTATTCTATATATTGCATGCATTTATTATATTTATTTATGTATTTATTACTTTTTACATTTTATACATTATTTATTATATTTATGTATCTATTTATTATATATATTGCCTACATTTATTCCTATATTATATATTTTTTATATATGTATTACTTTTATCATTTAATAATGTATTTATTATATATTACTTTTCCTTATATTTATTTATTTTACTTTTCTCCCACCCCTCATATGTTGTCCCCCTGGTCCTTAATTTACTTTGTGCTCCATAGTACAATGTGTACACTTTTAACAAAAAGCTAGGCTACTTAGAGCAGGGGATGCACAGCAAGATTGCTGGACTGGAGCTGAAGGTAAGTATAAGACCCTATTCCCCTTTAATTCTTGCTTGGCTCTAATCACGTGTCTGCAGAGTGTTAAATGCCCAGCTTTAGACCAGGTGCAGGGAATTACGAACAGTTCCAATTATCAGTTACTTTGGTCCAAAACCTTCAGGGGTCTGCTAGAAAGCTGAAGACAAAGAGGAATTTCACCTTTCAACGTGACAATAACCCCAAGCATACATAAAAATCAACAAATGAATGGCCACCAGAAGGAAATGCAAGTTTTGGATTGGCCCAGCCAGAGCCTGTAGTTCTTGTATATAATGGCCAGGGGGTGAGAGGAACAAGCAGTATAATCAGCTAGATGAGCTCATCACTGTGCCACTTCTCCAATAACTGTCCAGTTAAATATATTACTATTGTTCTGTTTTTTTATAACAAACACAATGCTGCCAACATTCCCAATATATATTAAGGATAACAAAAAAAAAAGAAATCACAAGACCTTACCAGCAGTCAATCTCATAAAACCATCATAAACTTTTATTTCCTTCATTAAAAATAATGATTAAAATATGCGTGCCTCTTCCCACATGTCAAATTCAGGAAGGGTCTAGTTGACATTCTAACATACGTGGGCTAAAAAGATTGTACACATACACACAATGTACACATTGTACACATTACATATGTTGAGATCATCCGACGCGTTTCGCAGACCATGTCCTCTTCTTCAGGGATGTAATTGGTACAGATAGTAGATGTATCAGCACAAAAGGTTGTCAAAGCTACAGTGCTCTGCTCAGTCTCCATTGGAGGACTGAATAAATTTACTTTTTGAATATAATGGTCTGTGAGAACTTCATAAGGGAGTGAGCATCAATAAGGATTGAATATTACTGTGAAGAGTAAATATAGGACGCCGCCATATCTGTACGTTGTGATTTTAGTCTCACTTTCAGCCTGCCTCCATACCAAGGGAATTAGCATACCTGTAGCTTTGACAACCTTTTGTGCTAATACATCTACTATGTGTACCAATTACATCCCGAAGAAGCGGACATGGTCTGTGAAACGTGTCGGATAATCCAACATTTATAATGTTTACAATGTATTTAGCCCACGTATGTTAGAATGTCAACTAGACCTTTCCTGAATTTGACATATGGGAAGAGGCATGCATATTTTAACCATTATTTTTAATGAAGGAAATAAAAGTTTATGATGGTTTTATGAGATTGACTTCCGGTAAAGTCCCGTGATTTGTTTGTTTTTGTTATCCTTAACTGTCCAACTAAATCCCGGAGTGCATTCAGAATAACTTGGGCCCAGTGGACACCCGCTGATGTTCTAATAAACACAACTGAATCGAGTGTGTGAATCTGTGAAATGGGGAGAGGTGAATAGAATTATTTGTAGGTTTTTAGTTATATTCCCGTAATATCATCCCAGCACTTCCTCACAGAGTACAAGGCCGAGCTCTGTATAAACACCATGCAAATGTCTCTTTCTATGAAACGCAATCCTCACATGCACTCCAGGTCAGCAAGTGTTTTACGAATGAGAACAGTCTATAATTGTGGATTATGTATTACATACTGAGAGGGTCTATTCACAAACCCCATAGGATTGTATTAAAGGTTACAGAAATGTTCCCGTACCCTTTTACCCCATCACTATAAACAGATGAATGACCACCCTTCCTCCTAAAACAATATACAGATCTGAGTCCCATGACATTGCCTGTATATCTTATAATTTGCATCTGAATCTGATATTTGGCCCCACAGAGTATCGGCCCCCATAGGAGTCTATGGTGCCAATCATCAGATATAGTAGCAGAATTAAGTATGTAGACAATGCCACGGGGCTCAGAGAAAGATCTGTGATAGTCTAATGATTTGGGAAGGGGTACGTATACCTCCGACAAATGCTCTAAAGCATGATCAGCTACATCCCTTTATTTTGTCTCTGTAAAGTTACCCTCTACATGTTCCAGTACTGGGCCTGATTTACTAAAACTCTCCAAGGCTGGAAAGAATACACTTTCATCAGTGAAGCTGGGTGATCCAACAAACCTGGAATGGTTCTAGTCTAGGATTCAAAACATTTGCTAACAAATAGCCATTCCATTCCAGGTTTACTGGGTCACCCAGGTTCACTGATGAAACTGTATCCTCTCCAGCCTTGGGGAGCTTTGATAAAATCAGGCCCATGTTTTTCTTTGATGCAGGCCAGGGTTCATCAGCTCCCATCTGTCTATCAAGCCCATAGAAGCCTATGGGGATAAACTGCTCTCTGAAGCATGATTAGCTACAACCCTTTATTTGTCTCTGTAAAATTATCACCCCCCCCATACATTTCAGCACTGTCCACAGCTAATACCTCAGTCAAGGGTCGGGGGTCACCAGCTCCAATCTATCAGCCCCATAAAAGCCCATGAGGCTAAACTGTTTTCCTCTGAAGCATCTCGGTCCAGCAGCGGGGGTCACTATCAGTCAGAAGGTTGCATCATTCTACCCGTTTCCTTTGAGCCCAGGCTGTCCTTTAAACACACCCAGGGAAGAGGCATCATCACACAGGTGGGGCTCACAGTTCTCCAGGTATTCTTTTTAGTGCCATTTTGTCCTAGGAAGATGACCAAAGCCCATGAACTCCAGAATATGATGCAGTGAGGTCACCAGACCGACTAGAAGGCTGCAGAGAAAGGTATGGGGAAATAAAATGCACTGGGTGGGGTAGGTGAATTTTAGAGGGTGAACAAGGAGCTTAGTGGCCCCAGCAGTCCCTGTGGCTCCTTATCACATCATTCCAATGACATGCACAGCCCTGAGCTCAGCCATTGAATTGCATGATCTGGAGTATCAGGCTGACTTCTGCTTGTCTGGGCTCCTCTCTTTAATGGTAATTAATCAAACGTCTCAGATGATATTTATTTTTAATTAGTTTGGAAAGTGACTTGAATATATTTTGATACAAATTCGGCTTTGACACACAAACGTGAACTTTTACTTTAATCCCTGGTGGCTCTTGTGTCTGACTTTTCCTCCACTGATGTGTTTGCTGCATCTCGTTACAGCCCTAAACTGCAGCACCATCAACTGCCTTCTTGTACCGCTTCTGTATTACCTGGACTGAGCTCCCTCTATTGGGGTTAGAACCTAGAAAATATTATACATAACTTTTTATCATTTATTTAGTTAGTATATATATATATATATATATATATATATAATATATATACTGTAAATGTTTGTAGACTTTACCCAGCCAGACTCCAGAGACTAAGAGATTGACTCCTTCAACCCCAGAGTGCATATCCCCCACCACAGCAGACCCTTCTTTTCTTTGGGACTTCCAAAGACGTCTAAATGGGCCAATAGGTTTTCTGTACAAACGTATATATTATGATAAAGTTCACTCACTCTGGAAAGTCTGACTAACAAGGCTTCACAAACAAAACCCCAAATCTACATCCCAGTCACATGTTGGATCAGACATTCCTTTCCCCATTCTTGTCAAACACTGCCCATTGGGTCCAGTGGTGAGATCTTCAATGGGTTCTGAAAACTCCAGTGCAGGAATGGGTACAATGAGGAGTGTTGATAAGAATGGTCCATGGTTGTCAAATTTGGAATATTGGATCAGCAGACTTTACACCCAGAACCACTGCAAAGGATCATGGGAATGGAGGGGTGGATAGGATGGGTGGAAAGAATAGAGCGGGGGAATAGAGTTCATATTTTGCCCAGAGTTGCGGATTAAATCGCACAAGGCTTATTAGGGATTATATAACGTTTCCAACCACAATCAAAGCATGACACTTGGGTCAGGATTTATCAAAGCTCTCCAAGACTGCACTATCTTGGGGTAATATCAAAGAAGAAGAGAAAAGACAGGGTTTTTTTGGGGCAAATAATATTCAATTATATTTTTCAGAGGATTCAGTGAATATAGTGATAACAACAATTAATACATAAATCACAAAGGTGAGAGTGTGAACTCAAGTATTAGTCCTAGGTAGGGCAAACCTAGATGTTATAGCGATAGTAATATTCCTTACTTTCTAGGCAGTTTGATTGTCTGACTAAAAGGTTGCAACAGTTATGAATGCTCCAAAAACTCTTCCAGGCGCGTTTCGCCATTGGGCTTCATCAGGGGGTGCATATAGAGAAAGTCAGAACAACTGTATAACAAAACATATAAATGTACAGTATCACCATGTAACATAACAATAATTAACAAACATATTGAATCAAGGATAGTGATAATCATATACAGGTGCTAAAACATAATGTTAGTATGTAGAGTCATGAGATTAAATAGTCATAATGCAATAATTATTCGTAGTTCATATTAACATTACTAGTTTCTAAATTTGTAAAGGCAGGTTTGGTGGTATTAGGATAATAATAATAATAATAATAATTCACCTAATCAACATATGTTTATATATAAACAATGAATAGACATATACACATATGTTGAATAAGTAAAGCCCAATGGCAAAACGCCATTGCAACCTTTTAGTGGGACAATCAACTGTCTAGAAAGTAAGGAATATCCCTATCACTATAACATTTAGGTTTGCCTTACCTAGGACTATTACTTGAATGCACAATCTCACCATTGTGATTTATGTATTAATTTTTGTCATTACTGTATTCACTGAATCCTCAGAAAAATATAATTTATTAGTATTTGCCAAGAAAACCCTGTCTTTTCTCTTCACCTTTGATATTTGAATTATTACTGGGTTGGCAGAATACTCTCTGGATACTCTTAAAGTATTCAGGTAGGGCCATATTTTCCTCCTCTCCTTATGGTTACACAATCATGGGGGAACCTTGGTGATCTAGCAAACCTGGATTGGATGTCCAAGATTAAAAAACATTTGCCAAACAATAGTAAATCATTTTTAGGAAATATATTCCTGGTTTGCTGGATCACCCAGGTTTTCTCATGATAGTTTATCGTCCTCAGTCTTGTAGAGCTTTAATAAATTACTCTAATGCCAGGCAGGCGCCTCCAGTATGAAGCTAATGGTGCAGCTGCCAAATTCTTCACACTGACCACATTACCAGGGCAACAATTTAGACATTTTCCAAGCCATGTGGCACCAGTACAGTTCCGGATCCTATTTGTACACAGGGTCAGGTCAGAACCCAGGGGACTCGCCTTTGTGCATGGGAATGCATTTTTATTTTATTTTGTGTGTTGTGTGAAAATGACTGTTTTATTGAAACACTTATTGCTTATAAAAAAGGATTTATGGTATCAATTGAAAGAACGCAGAGATCAAGGTGGAAGCAATGTATGTTCTGTTCCTGATTGCTTCTGCTGGAGGCCATTTCTGCAATTATTCAGCCGGGCTGAAAAATCAGAATAATTGCTGCGGAGTTAATGTTTAAGGTCAGCGCTGGCATCATTTTTACAGCTTCCCCACACTGGTAATTTATATTCATGTTGACTAAATCAAGCTAGAATGTTTTACTAACTACCTACACAAAGCTGACCCAGGACTACTTTATGATAGAAGAGGACAGAGGTTTTGTGCTTTCATTTCAGTGCACAAGGATATAGCATTTCCAGCATGGTCAAAGGGTATTGGCTGCACTTATTGCTGAAAATAATGTTAACCCATAAAATAAAACAACTAATATAACTGCCAAATCTAAGTACGCTGAGTTGCAATATATGACATTTTTGGGGGTTTGGATAATCTGTAAGTAGAGATAGAAAAAAACATTGTTTTGTATCGAATGCTGCAATACTTCACACATCAGGTGTACATCCCATTTGGTAGACCTTTGTTGCCCTGGTCGAGGGTCTATAAATGAAGAGCATAGAACATTTTCAGTGAATATATTTTGAGTTTAATACTGCAGAATGAACTTGGCAGATACATTTAAAGACGATCTGATGATATATTTATATAATGGTAGTGCAGCATGTTAGGTATTGTGTCAATGTGACACTTCCAGGTAACTATTATCTAACCACAGGGCTACCCCAGGCAAAGAAGGTGCCACATTGGCTCAGGCATCATCCAGGGTCACCATATACTTCCTAGATCAGTTTTTCTCAACCATGGTACATCCAGAGGTAGCTGGGGGTTCCTGGAGCAATGAGCAATTTGATCCTCTCAGGCAGTATAAGTGACCCCAATGTTCTTTTTGGCTATCTGTAAGGGACAGATTCTTCCCAATGCCCAGCAATGTAAGAGGAATTCTTCGCACTGACCACCACACTAATATACTGTGAGCTGTGGATATAGGAATTATGATCCTGATGACCTAAAAGTTATTTCAAGAGGTTCCTCATTTTAAAAAGTTCAAGAAACTGCAATAGACTATCGTGGGAGAACATGGGTAACCCAGCAAACCTGGAAAGGAACTGGTCCAGTATAAAAAGCATTTATTAACTAATAGCAAATGCTTATTAAGAAAGGGTTGTATTGTTCCTAATGGCCACTACGGCAATATGTACTACATTCACCTACGATTGATCATGGATAAATCAAGGCTGATCCATAAACAACAATTGGGAATGACTGGTATGCAAGTTAAAAGATGGGAACACAACATGGTGCCACTCACCTGTCCTCCCCTTTCTATAGAACAGAACAGGCACTGCATGTATAGCACTTGTCGTTCATATCTCATTGGAAATGATCATGAAAGATTGTTTCCAGTAACGAAGATCTAATGTGTATAAACCACCTTACATTGCTATATAGTAAGTCAAGTCCATCAAACTCAACCACTGGACAAATAAACAAATCCCAGGTATAAAACCCTATGGACATAGTTGGTCCAGAAGAAGGCAAAAAAAAAAGCCTGGTACAATTAGCTCCAAAGGAGGGAAAAATTCTTTCCTGAGCCTTAGATCTCTGTTTCTGTTGTTTTATGGAGAATGAAGGATGGTGGCAGGGGCTATGCTTTCTTCCATAAGAAAGAAGAGTAATCCTCTTCCCAAGAGGTCCTTCATAAATCCATCAGGGTGCACTGCAGCACATACATTACATTTTCATTCAGACCAAACATGACTATTCATCCTGGGCACCAATCATCTGACGTGTTTATGTAGCTTAACTTGGAAGCCAAATTAAAGGCTTATTTATTCGAGAATTCTGGACAAGTGCCACATAGAAGCTCCCAAACATAAACATCTGACATATTAAGTCGTTCACTTAGGAATTTGTACAAGCAGCACATTATTAATTACAGAGACATTACAAGGAATCATAGGAGAGGGGAGTTCCAGAGTAACTTATCAACTGACTGTCCTTCTGAGCCTCAAATTGCCTCGCTAAGAAATCTAAACTATCCCCATGGTCATCAACAAGACAATCCAAGGACCCGGGGAACAATTTGTTCTCATACAAATTTCTCGTAAGATTCATTCTAGCAAGGTAACCTGGATTATATACAGAACCTGAACATAGAAAATAAGAAGCGAATAATGATTAGCAAAAATAGAAGAATAACCTGGCCATATGCTACAGATTTACAAAGCACAGTCTGTATGATCATCATTGAAGATGAGCAAATTTCTCGAAAATTAGATTGGGCCAGTTCGCCGAATTTTCCGAAAAGATTCGATTTGATCCGAATTTATTAGCGGCGAATCGCGTTAAAAGGGGCTATTTCCGGTTATTCCGGCTATTTTACAGTTGCCGTGCAGTACTTCTACTATGTATTCTTAGATAGAGTTTCTCTATCTAGGAATACAGGGTACTACAGGTGATAGTTGGGGACAAGTCACTATTCATCCCTTGTAGTGCCCAAAGATCGTAGTGGAATCTCTACAGTCCTCACACGTGCAGCCGCCATTTCAGGAAAAATTGTGATTCGTTACCACGAATCGCAAGGAAATTTGGATTCGGAGCGAATCGAATTTTTCCTGAAATTGGAATCGAATTCCACTTCATCAGCTTCGATTCGCTCATCTCTAATCATCATCATCCTATCAAGCAATACTTTTACTTAAAAAAGGAAAAAAAAATGTTACTGTTGTATATGGTGAAATGTCAGCGATTTATAACAAAGGGTCTACTTTCAATACATAGAATTGCGGATAGGTTAAGAGTTGACTTGCAAGTTAAGCAGCTTGAATTGCTCCCACCTTCACCTCTAGGCTCATACTAATTGTATTCCTGGAATCTGCCTGTTTTGATAATTCTGAACAAGCAACCTGGACTGCTCTTATCCTCAGTACTTCTCGGACTTTAATTGTCTCACCCAAAATCTCTACATTCCCCTGAAGAAGCCACATTGACAAATGCGTCCGGTTTGTGAGATAACTGTGTTCCATTATTTCCAAAAATATTTATTCTGCATCTACATTTTTTGTTGCAGCATGTTTTGATTTCAATTGAGGTTTGTCTAGATAAGATTCATTCTTTAACCAGGAGTATCTTTAGTAAAATATTGTTGCCAAAATATTCCCTCTTTTCTATTAAGTATGTTGAACTTTATAGACTTATATTTTTAGGACTGAATAGCCAGCATATTTCAAACTGAAAAGTCTGGGCATTCACTTGCAGTGTTTGGGATATGTTGTGTAGTGTTGCTAATATTTGCGCTGGCCATGGTTCTGAAATACTCTCAGTGTACTCCTCTGCCCATTCTCTTACCTAGGATCTGTGCTGCCCGCTTTTTTATGTATTTTTTTTTTAATCCAGATTTCAACCAGACATATGAATTAGTATTTTCATAGCCAGTCTCTTTGCAGGATTAAGACTCCCAATCCTATAGCATAGTAAGGGTGCTATCAAAAGAGGTGATAGAAAAATAAAAAATAAGTGCAACTATCTCTGCTACGTTCTTTGGATTTTTCATGACTCCAGAACTTAATGGTTTGGATAAAAGTATTTATAAGTTATTGTAAGTAGAATCACACACTGTATATTCTATCTATATAGTGTAACCGGGATCACCTTCCTCCTGCTGGTGACCCATCAAATGATGTGACCCCCAAATTTTATCTATATAGAGCAATACAGACCTCCTTCCTCCTCCTGGTGACCCCTCTAGTGACGGTGACCCCACAATTCTATCTATATAGATATAGGGGAATAAAGACCTTCTTTATCCTGCTGGTGACCCCTCTAAAACTACAACTGCCTTTCCTTTTCGATTCAAGCATTTTCAAGTATAGAATTGAAGAAGTAGGTTGGATGAGTAGTGAAATGTAATTGCCGTTACAGAACAAGTAAAGTTAAATGTGACTAATTGCTACAAGTCACATTTTTTACTAACATACCACAGTAAATTAAATAAGCAGAAATAACCAGAATCAGGGCTGTATGTGGCCTTTGATGAATAGGGTTGATCATCTCTAAGTTATTCCATGCCCTGGATTAATGATTTATATCATAAAAAGTACTTGGGTATCGGCTTCTGTACATTTTTTGGAGATAGCAATCGTTTCTCTGTGTTTCATCCCTGCCCCCCAATAAAGCCGGGTGTTTTGTATACTCACTAAGGTGAGATCTGTATATATTTTACTTTTTGCAAGCATTTTAATGTGCTCCATATTTAGAAGGTTGTAGGGTAAGTGGAGGGGGGTGGGATAACTCTTAACATTTAGGAATCCATAATATGAACTTTCTTTAATTGAGCCAGAAAACTCCAGTTTGTCGCACAGCAAGGGAACTATATTTGAATTCTTTGGTAGCTCAGAAAATCCTGACGGCTGCAAGTCGTAATGGAAAGGTCACTTTTAATACCATTAAAATACAATAAAATACAAAGCGGTATTCGAGCGATGATACATATTATATCAATTTTTTTTTTTTTTAGCAAGAGTGTACATTGAACCTTGAAAGAGGAACTCTATTAATGTTTAATGGAAAGTTATATAAAATCAAAAGCCACTCAAACACAAACAATTATGGCTTTTCTGTCCTTTGCCAACAAAGGCAGTGCTAATAATACACAGATCTGACACCTGAATGAATGTGTCTGCCCCATCAAATTACACCTTCCTTATTGATAGCCCAAGGGGTACCCAAGGTGGGGTTGAGTTAGCTTCCAATGCATTGGGAGCAGAGACATTTTTGGCTTTGGTTCCAACCTTAAGAGATAATGGCAACATCAACTTTTTTTGTAATATTCTATGTGTGTATTTGACTATTAAACAATTTCCTTAATGATCTGCTGTTTATGAAATGACATGATATGTGAAGCAGCACAGAAGGAAATTACAGCTATGGTTCAGTCTGTCTATAGCATTACAACTGCTTAAAAATATTTCTCCTAATTTGAGCCCATTTATTTTTTTGGGTTTATCTATGACTACCATGTCCAGGTGTGACAATGCTTCTAGAATAAACTCAAGATTGGTGTTACAGAGGTTGGAGGGCATGTAAGGTACCATTTATTATTTGCTGGTCCATTGCTCTCATGGCAATCAATGGGCAGTCAGAGCACCAGAAGGAACCAACTAAATACAAAATGTTACTATGAGTTTCATTGTATTATAACATATGTGTTTTGGGAGTCCATTGGGTGAGCGCATTGGGATAGCATTCAGAATGATTGTAATGTACATTTCCACAATGCAAAGTGTAAAGGATTTCTTCAGTTATACAGAAGAGATCAATAATTTGGACCTGGATGAGGCACAGATGAGTGATTCCAAACCAGAAAAACCAGCTCTGCTCTTATGATACAACAGGAGCTGAAACGGTTTTGCTCTGTAACCTCTGTTACCCTTCATCATGACAGTGGCAGGAGCAGACACAGATTTGTTTTTAGTGATTTCCAGTGCTTTTAGTAATAAAATAAAGCTACTAAATTTGCTAGAGTTTAATTGCTAGGACTAAGTATTGATTGGGGATAGAACATGGCTCCCTATGGGTCTTCATAGCCCAGCCTTGGTATAAATACAAATTATTTTGCACCTGAATGGAGGAGCTATGTGCAGCTTTTTTAATTGCAGAGAATTTATTGTTTATTTTAGTGCTGGAAAACAAGCAGATGCAATGTTTCCTCTTAAGTCTGATCACATGCCAATGCAGCCAATGTAAAGCTCTAACTTGCAGCTTAATTATTTTCTAGTCGGCATACAACGCTGGGAAGAAAGCAGATAGAAAACATGTTCTTACACTCGCCGTCACAAATGTTTTCCTAAATGTTTCTGAATCAGTTTGTTAGTGGACCCTTGCATCAACCATTAGGATTCTGATAGGATTAAATGGTGTGTCCTTAGCAGCCTATGGCCCAGACTAAATAAATTGAAAGACCAATGTGGAACGAATTCAGTGTGGCCATGAATGGCCAAGGTTGACTAACCTCAATGCCTTGCACTGATAGGATTCCAATGACAAGTTCGTTGGCTTCTCTTGGTCACCTATTGGTCATTAGGTACATCAATGTTTCGACACCACTGTGCAACTAAGGGACCCGTCTCCATTACTCCTCCTAGTAATGAAGCCTCTGAACAGTGTCCTGGATGCAATGGGACATGAACTTTATGGGAGTGGGCAAATGTCTGGGACTGTCCCACAAGATGCAGAGTATGTGACTGTTTAAGACAAAATACTTGCAAAAGTGGGGTCCTGGGTTTTGTTTTGGCTGGGAATGTGTTAGGAGTTGGTAGGTTTCTTGCTTACAGATTGGTTAGTCTTAAGCTACATACACATGTGCAATAATTGTCGATGGACTGCACAATGGACGAACAAGTGCTGTACATATTCTGTTCTGCTCTATGAAGAGAGGAGGGGGAGAGCGACTGAGCGGCACCCCGCTGTGCGCTCTCCCCTTCTCTTGTCCATCGTCGTACATCATCATCCATCGTGCGTGTGCTGGTGACGGGCGCTGTACACACGCCAGATTCTCTTCCGATATTGGCCCTGAGCTGATTATCGTGCAAAAACCATTGGACGTATATTTCAGAGGTCTTTAAAGACTTCAATGAAGACAGAATGTACCTTGCCAGTAAGCTACTGTATGTGGGATTTGCAGACCAAACCAGCAAAAGATTGAGAACTTGGGACCTGGCCTGCCACATGACCTAAGTTTTAAGTATAATATATACTTGAGTATAAACCAAGAAATATTTGACCTCAAAATGCCATTAAAAACTAATCTTGCTTCATAAATTTTCTGTTTCAAGTAAATGTTTTAAAAATAATTCATAGATGTATTTATTCATGTTAATTTGATTTGCATTTGATTACTGTTTTAAATGTTAGCAGTAGTGTCAGAATTTTCTTCCCTAGGTTTATATTTGAGTCAAAGTTGTCTCCTGTATTCTCAGGTAAAAACGAGTATCCCAATTTATATTTAGAATGGATTATATTCAAGTATTTATGGCAAGCAATTATGTTTTTGGTAATAAAATATTGGACTAGTGACAGAATGATAGCATGTAGGAGTTTATTTTTCCCCAGGGATCATCTTAAACATCATATCACTCTTTATTACATGATGAGCATATGATTAGCTGCTCTTTTTCAAGTTCTTGGAATTCGGGAACTCCTTTTTTCTTTCTTGATGTGACTAAACACTCTACCTTCACTTCTGGGATCAATACATAAATGCGAATCTAATAGAAAATAGTCGGGGTACTTTGTGCCACCAGAGTCTAGCATGCCTTGTGTATTTCCCCCATGGGCGCTGCATGCAGCAGAAGCTCAGTTGTAGGTGATCAAGGAATTAGTTGTCTGCCCTCTGGAGCGTTCCCTGCCAGCTTTGCAGCATTGCCAGCTTGCTTGTAGATGTGTGCACTCAAACAGAGATGTGTCATTTTAGCATCCCCAGTTAAAATCCTGGGTTGTGCACGGCTGGAGGGGATTAAAAAGTAAATGTGTTGCAGCAAATGAGCGGATTAGTTCCTGGTCATAGTCCTGCTTCCTAGCTTTACCAGTTTCTGTTTGAAGCCTAAAGCTCGCTTTGTCTGCCAGTTGTATTAATTTCTGCAGGAGAACCTGTTGTCTCTGTCTGTTTTCTGACCTGCTGATTGTTAGTTGCTTGGACCAATGTTTGCCTGTGATCCCAAAACTTCTCTCTTTTAATCCCTCAGATAACCCATTTGTAGTCTGACACTTTATATATAACCACGGGCTGTGCTGGATTCTCTGCATTATATTAATGGATCTCTTGGTTCCTGACCCTGGAGCACTCATTGTTTCCCTGTCTTGCTCTTGTGGGATCCTCGTCCTCTTGTAATCGTTGCTTCCAAGAAACCATCCTTTGCCCACAGAAGATTCATGAGCAACTAAGTGCTGAGACGGCATGACTAGGCTCCTGGGTCAAAGCAGAGACTGGCTATAGGTGAAGGGTGTGACGCAGTATTTAAAACTCGATCTTGTGGCAAATTCTGACGCTCTGATATTGATATACAATATGCTACTGATATTGTAAGCGCGAACGGCCGGTGTAAATTTGCTAATCAAGCTCAAAGTTTAATAAAAAAAAAATGTTTTTTCAAAAGTGACAGCTGCATTGATTGATCAGCTCAGGATGTGATCCCCGTCTCTAGAGGTTAAATGGGGACAAGTCTCCCCATTCAAAACCTCTAGTGCTTTCTGAGAGCACTGGAGGTTTTGAATGGGGAGACTTGTCCCCATTTAACCTCTAGTGCCTGGGGATCGCAAACAGGAGGATTCCCAGGGCTGCAAGAATGAATGCAGCCCTGAGAATCCTCCTGTAATGATTTCCTCGATCTTCTGATGGTTTCGCAAAATCAGTTCGCAGAAATTTTGCGGACTCATCAGAAGTTCGAGGAAATTTTCGCAAGAATGCTAGAGGCATTCTCGCTCATCCCTAGTGCAGAGTTAGACTGAGAGATTGGGGTCCAGGGCCTTACAAGCTCATTATTACCTTCACGCTATCATAGGTGATCATTTTCAGCCATTGAGGGTATTAAAGTATATTCAAAATTAGGCTCTAGTAGATATGTGGTAGCACTGGACTGATTGGAAACTTGGTTAGTTTCTTCTTGATACAGTTTACTTTGTAGTACAAATACATCACATAGGGCCCGTTACTGATCCTAGGCCAATGGCTCATTAGGACCATTATACATTAGATTCGATTTTAGAAACCTATGGCAAAAAGCAGAAAAAGTATGGGGAAAGATGTTCGTTGGTTGTAAATGACTGTATATACTCAAATATAAACCGATATATTGCCATTAGAAAAATAATCTTGGGTGACATTTAGTGGCATGTCCTGCAACTGCATTTGTCTTCAGTTTAAGAGATCAGAGCTGTTAAAGATAAGCTGCTTGAAACACTTTAAATAAAGACATAAAGGTATTGTGTCTTTAATACATAAAAGATCATTTAAGAGCAAATGACCATCTTAACAGCCTCAAATACACAAAGTAGTTCCACCTCCATTTAAAATAAAAGTTTTTAAAAATAACGTACCATGCATGTGTTCACTTTCATTATATTGACGTTTCTATTGGTTGTTGCTATCATTCTTAGCAGTGATGGATGAATTTTGTGCCCTAAGTTTATACTTGAGTCCCTTGGTCAATATTTAAGATTGGATTATATTTAGCCAACACATTTCAGGGGAACAGGCCTCCTTTTCAGCAAAGTATGCACTGGCAGAGTATCTTTGTGTACATGGTATACTGTGATAGCATTTCTCCTGTTTGTACAAGACACCCCTCACCCTATACCTAAAGATTTGTCGGGATATGCTAAAACTAATAATGATGACATTTGCTTACTTTGGGGATGATTACCAACTACTTCTTCATTGGTCTTTGTGACAGCAAAAAAAGGGGCTTTAACCATTCCCTTCCATAAAGTTTTGCATATGTTTGATTATACTTTATGTTAATCCAAATTGGACAATAGAAGACAAACCAACATAATAATACTCAATACCAAAGTTTATAAATTGCTTAGCAGACCCACAATAGATCACCAAATAATGCCCCAATTAATGCCCCATCACACCAAGCAGAGCGGATCATAACAACCCCTCTCGTGTTGGGCTAATTGCTGAGCGCATTGAAATTCCTGCAGACATAAACTGTTGGAGAAATATGCTGAAAATGGATCTATAAGAATCTGCAGCCTCCATGTTTACTGCGCCATAATAACGCATGCATTTCAATGAGGCCTCAGAAGAGAAGGTTCAAAAAGAGTCCTTCTGAGAAAGCGCTTTGTTTTGTTTGTCGTTTGAGCTGCAAAAAAAAAATTTCCTCTTTATTCATCTCTCTGTTATGCTGCGCATTTTAATTACACGTTTGTCAGATGTACAGTATTAATTAGCTGCGCCGCTGACTGCCGGCGGTTTCCAACGTTGAAGTATCTCCGAGAAACCTAATGATGGGAGCTCGGAGGTTGATGAGGAAATGTTGGGAGTTTTTTTTTTTTTTGGAATTTGTTACTGATTGTATCTGCAGTAAATTGTATCAGTGCAATTTCCTGTGCTTCTACTGCTCTGCTCTTCATATTTCAACTTTATGAACCTTCACAGGAAAGGAAATTTTTGCTGTTTGGCCTGCATTGACTATAAACTATGTTCAGGTCCTGAGAGTTTACAAAGAACATATTGGAGAGAATTAAAGAGGCACCAAAATTGTTATATTTGTTATGTCAGTGACCCCGATTCCTTTCTTCCCCTTCCCTCATTGAAAGGACCACATTAGTGGAAATGATTGCACTGTGACCATACTATAACCATGTATTTTGGTACCATGAGCATGTGACCTCATATGAAAGGAATCTCCTCTCTGTTCCTCTGACCTGCTCTCCTTCAATCTCCAATCTTTTTATGATCCACTAACCTGCTCTCCTCCAATCTCAAAGCTCTTTCTGCTACATTGACCTACTCCAATCAAAAGAGCTTCAACCACAGAACTCCTTCAGATTACATATTTTTAGATGAATATTGTCTATCATATTTTATTACTTGTATTAGCTCTTTATTTTGCAAGCAACTGATTACTAATATTTATATTATTATATGGTGACAACCAATCTACACTAGAGGCAGGCAAACTCCGGCCTTTAGGCGGGATACCGCCTAGCCAGTATCCCAGTCCGGCCTAACACCCCCCTAGTTATTTATTGTTGGATCTGGCCTAATTGATTTATTGTGAGTTCCCCCAATATCGATATCATTGAGTGCCCGCACAGTAACCCCAATTACCGTGCCTAAAAAGCAGAAGCAACGCGCAGCTACAAGTCTATGGAAAGTTGACTTTAAACATCCTATCTTCAACCCTGAATTGACTGACGAATTATTCCTCGTCCAACACGGCAACAAAGCCCTGTGTTTAGTGTGCAATGACACCAACAGAACTTTCAAGCGGTCAAATCTCAAGATGTTTCAGTTGAGCAGAACCGCAGATGAGCGGAAGACTGAGGCTGCTGGCTTGCAGTCACGGTTGGAAAAACCTTGGACACCTTGTTTCTTCTGGCCTGGTGTGCCTTCTTGACCTCCTGAAATTGTCTAGTAGTACAAAAAGTTCGCGGACCCCTGATCTACATGATCAAAATGCTTCAAAGTAATAAAAATTAAATAATTTTACTTATCATTCATTTAAGCCCTTTGCTTGCTTTTTTTCCTTTTACACATAAAAAACTATAGATTTGTATTTTAAGAACAAACATTGCAGTACGCCTTTATTTCCATGTAGCTGCCATCTTTTCAGGTTAGATACAGAAACAATGTTATACCATCTTAGGGCTGACTTACAAAAGACTTCGCTTCTTGTAATGGAGATGAGAAGGAAAAGAAATGGAAAATCCAGTTCTGCCAACATTCACTCATTCAAATTTTATTGTAGCCGTGGTCATGACTTCTGCGATGGTGCAATGAACTTTTGAGATTTGGCAAAAGAACTGGTTTTCATTTCATATTTTTGCTATAGTGGAGGTGAGACAGATCTATTTTATAACCCAGCACTAGGGGGCACCCTTTGCTATTAGAAGGAGGAGTTTATATCTGCGTAGGGTGAAAATGCTAATCTTTTATAAATACAATGTAAAAAGTGAGCCTGTTCAATATAGGACAGATGGAGTAAAAACAAAATCTACATATGGATCGGATATGTCCCGAAATTCTCCTGAAGAAGTGGACTATTTAAAGTGTAGAGTGTATTTTAGAAATGCTAAAATAAAATGTAAATGTAAAATCAGATGAAAAGTTATTAATGAAATGTGTTTGTGTAAAAACAAATGTATTATTTTGATCTTATAATATGAATCGAAGATCTGATGCCAAAATGTCCAATTCTATGGTTTGTTTCTTATGTCTTGGGAGTTATAATGGTGTTGTGGCATACGGATATAAATAAGACAAAGAAGATTGCTATTTGTATGTTCTACTGTTTTCTTTAGTTTAAAAGGGAGGACCCTTCTACTTTTGTCTATACTGGTAAAGACTGAATGGGAAACCTGTAGCCTACGTGACGTATGAATCCCAGGAGCCTTGGGGCCGTTGCTTGTGAGCATGACTGAGCTCAGGCCCAGAATGGGCTTTCCCGGCAAAAAGCAATGCGCAGTGAGTTTGTTACTTTTTTTAAAGTTTACAGGAAGGCTCCTCACCAAATCTCATGGCTGGGCCTGGTGTCCAATCCACGCTGGGAAGAAGAATGAAGACGGGATGACACAGTAGCTACTGAACTAGGAATGCGGAAGGATTGACAGTTTTCCACCTATAAAGGTAAGCCGTCGATTTTGAAAATAATAGCCTCATCATTACCATTGGCTGGTGGTTGTTAGTTGCAAACAGCCGATAGGGACGTTTCCTGCTATTTTTATTTGCAACTGGTTACGATATACATAGCAGGCAGTTCCCATTGATTTGTAGTTGTTCCATACATAACAATCACGAACCAATAGTAATGCTCCTCACCATGTATACTTGCAACTGACTTCTGGCAACATGCCCACTGGCTTTTAAAATAGCCAGAGTTTACCCATGCAAATGTGCCTGTATGTTCGCCAATGAAAAACGTATAACATAGCCCTTGGACCTTACCTATAAATGAACCAAATGTCATCCCCAATACAAATAAAATGGAAAAAAGCCTAAAAAAATAACTTTTGCAGCCAGCACATCCGATGGCTGATATCCTGAAATATATTACATATTTGTTTCAAAGTTTAGTGTTTTATTTTTGTCATATTCTCAAGTGTCCTCGTCAGATGTGACGCACAAAAATCTCGTAAATTCTGCTGGGAAATTTTCTGCTTTTGTACCTCTTTTTAGTTAATTGTTTCTAAAGATGTTTTGGTTGGCTGAGCTCTCGGATTTAATGAGCTCTTCTGCCTAATTTCCACCTCCGATTTCTTACAAAACTTCATCTATGATCATTCTATATTGAAATAAACCTGGGCAGATTTTCTCATAATTATCAGTCTTGTATTTTCTTGTAAACATGGAATTAATGACACCTACACAGAGAGCTGCCAGACTGAGTTATATCATGATGAAAAATATGGCTGCCATATTGGTGGAACTCCTCTTGTAGCAATGGGGGATCGATTAATAGCTTCCTATGCACCCTTTGTGTTTGTACAACAATTACCGTATTTTTTGCCGTATAAGACGCACTTAATGGCACATGAGTGATCAGAAGGGGAATACGGTATGAATGGCACATGAGTGATCAGAAGGGGAATACGGTATGAATGGCACATGAGTGATCAGAAGGGGAATAATCTTTCAGAATCTTTTTTTTCTAGATTTTCCTCCTTTAAAATTGGGAGTGTCTTATACGGCGAAAAATACGGTATTACAGAGGAGGGGTCACTCTTCCACTTTCTACTAGTATTGGGATTCGAATCTGGGTTGAATTCAATTTTGACCTGGAATGGATTTATTAAAGCTTTGCAAGGCTGGAGAAGATATATTTTGGTGATCCGGGAAACTTGAAATTGACCTGGACCAGGTTTGCAAACATTTGCTAGCAAATAGAAAATGATTTTGAAGAAATCCATTCCAGGTTTGCTGGATCACCCATGTTCACTAATGAAATTGTATCCTCTCCAGCCTTGCAGAGCTTCAATAAGACAGGTCCAATGTTCCAGATTTCCATTGTGAAATAATTTACAATATATTTGAAGTTTACAAACACTTCTAAACCTCAAGTAACAACTAGCCACACACAAATACAATAAAAGTATGTTCACTGGAGGCTCTAGGAGGCTTCTCCTGCCATTTGGGTGGCATTAGCTTGTCCATTGACCTTCTAAAGGGCCACAAGTTACCATCCAAATTGCTTCCTCATTGACTTCAAGATAAAAATCTAACCATGGACTTTTTATTGCATTTGGAAAATTGGGGTTAAGCCCATTGATACTCAGCACTGATTGGGCAGTTTGAATGGGGTATGTGGGATCTGTATAAACCAATCTTTCCTGTATTGAAGCATTCACATCTGCCTATAGAATCTTCATGATCCACTTATTCCAGGAATGACAGACTTTTGGCTTTTCCAGATTTGATCAGAATTACTCGTCACTGGCCAAGCAGGAAATAGCCTCTTGATCACCTTTGGCCATTTAGCTATCTCAGACACAGAACTCTGCGTTCCTGCAATGTGTCTCCACTAATGACAAGCCCCTAGCTTAGCTGGGCATTTCCTCTACACCTGTTGTTTAATTCAGTGCTTCCCCTGTCCAGCTCCTGCTAACTATTTGTTGCCCAATCTGTTGATTCCCTGCCTGTTCCCTTGGGTTGTTCCAGTTTTGCTCTATGTCTGTGGTGACCTCTGTGTCTCCTGTATCACCTGTGCCTCCTGTTGCTTCCAGTGTTTCCTGTGTTCCCTCTGTCTGCAGTGGCCCCTGTGCCTCCGGGGTCTATATCCTGAATCCCTGGTATTTTACCCCTGGCTTGTGATCTGACCTCTCTTGCTTGCTGCTTGCCTTCCTTGACTATTCTCCTGCCTGGTGATTTGGTACCATGAATTATCCTGCCCACCGTGGTGTGACCAAGGACCACAACCTGGCAGTAACCAGCAGCGCAACATCCTCACCACTAGAGGCTCCGGAGAAGACCTGGTTACTGATTAGATTATGCATCTTTGCCTTCTCAGGGCTGACACTAATACTGTGAAAGCTATAGCGCCCTCTAGAGGCGTGAGAGATACAATAAATCTACATTGGGTCTAGTTTAATAAAGCTCTCCAACAATGGAGAAGATTAACTATCATGGGAGAACCTGGGTGATCCTGGTTTGCAGAATCTCTTAGGGTTCCTTCACAACAGTTTATCTTCTCCACTCTTTAATAAATCAGGCATGGTATATATAATTATTACACTAATATAGTACTATGTATATATATTTATTTACTGTTTTTATTTTTTTTGGTTTTATTTTGCCTTGGCATACACTTTTTACTCCCCCTCCCTATCACAATTTACAACATATATTAGATAATTTTAGTATGCATAAAAGAACGATCTTAAAGTATGACTTCTTAGTAATAAAAAAATTAAATTTTCATCGGTTGACATTTTTTTTCATGGCCAGACCAGGAAAGCCAGTTTATTTCCCTTAAGCTGAAGGCTGCACGGCAAATGTGACACGAGATTATGTGCAAAGCCTCTGGCTTGTGTCGTATTGTGGATATTGTAGTCCCCGAGGGGCTGGAAGGCACGCATGGCCTGGCACTGACACAGACATATAGGAGGATCGGGTAATGACCGATGACTTTCCAGCAGCTTACTGACCCTTTGTGCCATCACCTCAATCTAAAACTTCCATCATGAATTTCTGAAACTCTGCATAGACGACTAGTTCAGCTACAGATTTAAATAGTAATAATAATATTTTATTATGGAAATGTTTCCTGTGCTCACACTGCGAATCTTTGGAAACAGAATTAAAATGATGTAACTCAGCCAGACAATATTCCTCTCTGAAATATTAACAGCGCTTCTCTCTGTAATAATTCTACCCAGAATGTAATAAGCGTAGATCAAGCAATTTTCATTAAATCTGTTTCTAAGGAAACCTGTCTATCCAGACATATGGAGCTAAATGTCACCTTTATTTCATTTTTTACCCTTTTTTCTGCATTGCCGAAATAGTTTGGTGTGAGAGTTTAGCAAGGAAATAATAAAAAGAAGCTGGACGTCTGTTTGATGACATCTTTATTGCACGGATAATGAATGCTTGTTTTATGAGGAAAGGTCAGACCTTGGAGAGTCGTCACCTTTTTCAATGTGTTTCCTTCGGTCTGATATTCCGCCTTTCTTCTTCCTTGATGGCCATCGTTGAACTGTCAAACAGCATCGTATGGCCACCTCATTCTTCTTTGTTCTACTTTCTCTTGGATATTTCTTATAAATGTTTGTTGGTTTTGGGTAGCATTCTCAGAATATGTTCTGACTCAAAGCAATGAGCTTCAGTTTGGTGGGTATGAACGTTAGCAGAACGTTACAAAAATGGCGCCCAATGGCATTTTTTTTATTGGTATGTATCGCCTGCAGCCTCTGCTTTAATAAATCTGCCCTCTCTGTTGTATTAGTTCATAAATATATAATGAGGAATAATGAGAGGCAACTTTTTGGCATGAGAACAAGTGCAAGAAAGTTAAAATGAGCTTGTAAGGCCTTGGTACAGTGCCATCGCTCACCAGACACCAATCCCCCAATCTTCATCTATAACAAGCCTCAGCCTCGGGAGGCTCTTTGTACCATCCCAGCACATGGTTGCCCCCAGGAACTCTGTGTGCAAAGAATGGCGTCTGAATAAAAACTGACAAAGGACCAGGATATAACGCATTACAGCGTCCAGCAGAGGCAAGTCCAGAAAACAGGGGTCATACACAGGTAATTTATCCACCAAACAAGGTATCCAAAGGTAAATACAAAGCAGAGTCAGGATCACAGATCAGTGCAGACGGAATACAATCTTACAGACAGGAAACAGGTAGAGTTAGAAGAGGTACAGTAATTACAATGAATAACACACCAGCAGCGGGTCAGCAAGCTTAACGCTACAACAGGCACCTGGTAAATGTGAGCAGAAAGGCTATAAAGTCCCAGCAGCCAATGGCAGGGCAGGATGAAGCCAGGGACTAATCTGCTCCTAAAATCCTCTTTAGCTGTGCACAGTCTCAGTATGTGCTGGGGATGCTGAAAAAGTAAATCTCAGGCTGCACGGCTAAAGGGAAGAAGGGGCTGTGAGATGCTGGGAGATGCTGAGCACAGGACTGATAAAAAAACTCCTTGATTTCTATGTTGCTGTGAGGGAGAGAGAATAAATAGGATGTGATATACTGTGGTGGCACACAGCAAGGGATCAGCCAGATGCCTCTCCTAGCAAGCTTTTGTAACCCTCAGAAGATATTTAAAGCCAACTGCACCCTAAAAAAGCACATTCATTTGGTCGTCACAATGCCTTTCCCAAAATGTCTTTAGCTAGAAACTCCAGATATTTGCCAAATGGAAAAAGCAAAACTTTTGGGCCTGCTAAACTCCCTATAGGACCTTCTCCTTCTGTTGGCTTCAATGTATTTCACCACAATGGCAAAATTTTCTGACTTTTGATGACCTTTTGGATAAATGAAAACTCTCAAAAAGTTGTGTGGACTCTCTTTATTACCAATGGTGGGGGTCCCTAAAAGTTTAGAGTATAAATGTGGCCCATCTTCACCAGTGACCGTTGCAAGTTAAGGGGAGATTCAAACACGAGCCTGCGCAGCCCCTGACGGGTGGCACCATGCCAGCTGATTTGTCACTCGCACCGCAGTTCTGGTTCCTAAAGAACAAGGATGAGTACTGGTCTATGCATTCTTTATGCGGGTGTCTCCGCAGAGGTAGCAGATCCCTGGCAAGAGGAAATAGTAACCATACCGCAACTTCACTATTCAATCAATCAATCAATCAATCAATCAATTTGAACATAAAATAAGATTTCTGAGCATGATGCTTGGTGGTTTCCACTCTTTGGTTTGTGGTCAGTTATGTTCCAGTTAACTGGGAATAGGAAAGGCTTAAAAAAATGGCAAGGATTAGGAAGAAATTATTCACAATTTTGGGTTGGGTCAAGAATAAACAGCGTTCATGCAGAATCTTCAGTTATTGGCTGATTATGATTGGTCAGATAGGTTTGGCTACTTTGTTTCTTCTGTGAATTGTAATATTCATAAACTTTAAAAGTGTGAAGCTTTGTATGGAACCCAATAATTATCATTGAACAATCATTAATCATCAGTGCAAATCTAGCAATAAAAGGAAGAGAGTGATAGAAGAAAGAGAAGAAAGGAATTGGAGGGGAGGCAAAGAGAGAAAAAATCTATTCTGCAGCAGAGAAAATAATATCTGATAGAAAGCAGAACTTGCACGGCTCTTACTTCATGTTCAGTTCTCATACAATTCATCCAGTTATCGCAGCAGATAAATCACAAAGCCATTATACATCATGTTTTATATTCCACCGTTACCCATTCCTGACTCTTCCATCGCACTATTGCCTCTTTCTCTTCTCACTATGAGGCTGTTGTTTTATTTCTCTATCTCCTTAAGAGAATATCATAAAATAAATGGATAGGTACCAATTCACCAAGGAAAAAAAAATCCAGATTACCTTATGACGAGCTAGAATTTGTTTGAAAAGTGGGCCCGGCGTGTCCCATAACGGCGGTGAATTATACCCGTGTCTCATTGTGTTAATCTAGTGCCAGGGAGAAATATGGAGATCCGGCTGTATTACAGACCTCTTCTGTACATAGACTGGGTATTACGCCTCTAGTAAAATCAGAATTACACACCCAGCCTGGCCCCACTGGGCTTTATTTAAACCCAGGCCTTGAAGTTGCTTTTAAAACCTCTGTGATTTACAGCCAACTTTCTAATTCGTTACACCTTAATGGAAAGCCGTCTGTGACACGTTCACATATGCACTGCATTTTCTTAGAAGTGTCGACATAATATAAAGACTTGGGCAGAAGTAAAGGCTTTTAGAGCGGATCTGTGATCTCTATGCGGGGAAGTGATACCATTGCATTCAGCACACATTTCCATTTATATTTGTAAGTGTCTACGTGACTTCTTGATTTTGGAATTCACAGAAAAGTTAGAAAATATATTTTCAAGGTCAATCAAAATCTGACCCATAAAAATCTGTGAATGCCAAGTGTGCCAAATCTCCAGCACTGTGCCATTTGGGATATACAACGTTCTCATGTTCCTATAGGAAATGTCATGGTAGATGGAAGGTAAGTATCCACCTAGCAAGGCTACAGCATTTTCACATGGTGCAATAGGACGACTGCATTTTGGTGCAGATTTGGAAATGTTCCCTATAATGATCATCGCTGTGTCAGGAATTAAGAGAATAGCCAGATGCATTGGACCTGATTTATTAAAGTTCTCCAAGACTGGATAGACTATCAAGGGAAAACCTGGATGATCCAGTAAAAGGTTTGCTGGGTCAGCCAGGTTCTCCCATTAAAACCTACCATTAAAACCTACCTCTCCTGTCTTATAGGCTTTAATAAATCAGACCCATTGTGTCAATATGGAGCTAATATCATATTGGATGAGGAAAAAGAAGATGCAACAAAGGAAGACAAAACAAAAACTCCTCATGTCATTCAACCTCAGTAATCTTCAGTCTAGAGTAGATCAGAGTTCTATTTGTTGGATATTTTACTGTAGCAGAGATCATGCGACCAGGTGCCTAGGCATTGACACATGCAGCCATTTAACTTGGAGAACCTTTTTACCATGAAAGCAATTGCACTCCTTTAGTTACTCAAAGACAATAGGCCTCGATTTATTATAGCTCCTCCAAAACACCTTCAAGACTGGAGTCTATAATAGGAGAACCTGCGTGAATCAGCAAACCATCATCCTTTGCTGCATCTAGGGATGAGCAAGAATGCCTCAGGCATTTTCGTGAAAATTTCCTCGAACTTCGAGGGTCCGCAAAATTTCGGGGAACTGATTTTGTGAAACCATTGGAAGATGGAGAAAATCATTATGATCCCCTGCACTAGAAGTTAATTAATGTGGATCACAAAAAGGGGAATTCCCAGGGCTGCATAAACTAATGCAGCCCTGAGAATCCACTGCGATCCTGGGGCACTAGAGGTTAATTAACGTCTAGTGCCCGGGGATTGCAGTGAAACTGCAGATGAACTCTCAATGGAGTTTCTCCATTGAGAGTTCATCTTGCAGTTCACTTCCCATGGTCCTCAGGGTGATAAGTACAGCTCGGTGACCGTGGGAACTGAACTACAGATGAACTCCTAATGGAGAAACTCTATTGAGAGTTCATCTGCAGTTCCACTGCCATCCCTGGGCACTAGAGGTTAAATAACCTCTAGTGCCCCAGGATCGCAGTGGATTCTCAGGGCTGCATTTGTTTATGCAGCCCTGGGAATTCTCCTGTTTGTGATCCACGGGCACTAGAGGTTAAATAACCTCTAGTGCCCTGGGATCACAGTAGATTCTCAGGGCTGCATTCATTCATGCAGCCCTGCAAATCCTGTGTGCGATGCTCAGCCAATCAGAGAGCACCAGAGGTTTTGAATGGGGAGACTTGTCCCCATTTAACCTCTAGTGCCGGGGATCGCACACTGAGCGGATCAATAAATGCAGCCAGCCCTTTTTTTTTTTTTTTTTTCAAATCTTTTATTTTTTTAAAATTCTATCTCGTTTGGCGACTTTACACCGGCTGTTCTTGCTTACAATTTCGGTAAGCGAGAACGGCCGAATTCACAGCGAGATCAAGTTTTAAAAACTTGTTTGCTCATCTCTAGTTGCATCATTATTTTCCTCATCCCTCTGATATGGGCTTCAACATGACCATCACTGAAATTCCTTATTGTCACTCTCAATTATGCCAGATAATAAATTATTCTAGAGAAGGGACATAATTGACCTAATTTATTACAGCTCTCCAAAACTGGAGAAGGTAGACTATCATTGGAGAACCTGGGTAATCCAGCAAACCTTTGACTGAATCACCCAGGTCATCCATTGTCTTGGAGTAACAAAAGGGCTGCAATTGCTTTCATAAAAAGTCTTCCCCAAGTTAAATGGCTGCATGTGTAAATGTGATGGCTATTTGTCACATGATCTCTGCTACAGAAAAATATCCAAAGACAACATTCTGATCTACTCTACATCAAAGATTACTGGGGTAGAATGACTTTGGATATTTTTGTTTTGCCTAAATTTTGGTAAAATTTTAGACATTTTTCCAAAATGTTTGCAATTTAAATAAACTCATTGGGCTCCACTTATAAAACAGGGAATCAGACATTCTCTCAAACATTCCCTGGTGGGAAATATTTACTCAAATTGGAAAGTCTGATTCCCTGTTTTATAAATAGATCCCATTGCAGTCAATAGGGAAGGCTCATGTATTGATACATGCAATGCTACATAGGTCATGAAGCTTGTATATAGGGATAAGGTCTGGGATGCCATTGCCTTTAGTTACAGCCAGGTTTTCAGTTTTGTGGTTTCCCTATGCACTGCTTAGGCTTGTCCATGGTAAAGTGAGTCCCTAAGTGAACATAAAGATAGAGAGACAGACAGAGAGTGTTTTTGTTAGTTCCCCACCTCAAGCTCCTCTGGAGAATCAAGTTAGGCGAAAAGCATCGAGATTTAGGAATTTATGAACTTTGTTTAATGTGTTTCAAGCAGTTTATTCCCTTATGGGTAAAAAAGACTATAACATTATATACAGGTTCTGTTGAATATCCCCCCAACAAACCCTCAATAAACCCTTTTTGTAAATAATTTTGTCAATACATTTTGCCAAAAAAACTCTGTCTCTCTATATTTATATTTAGGAAGATAAACCTTATGCTTATGCTCTATATTGGGTCCCTAAGTGCCAATAAACTGAATAGGAGGACAAGCCAGCCCTCTCACCATATGGCAGAGGTTGGAACTTGAGTTGCGCAACTTGGACTTGAGTCTGACATAAGTCACCCAATAAACGACTTGCAACTCGACTTGGGGGTTTTGTCCAGCAACTTGCAACTCAACTTGCAGTGAGTTTTCTGTAACACCGCCTTCCTTGCATTCTAAGTCCACCCCTTTCTTCTCTGACAGCTGAAGGGGGCGAGGAGGAAGGCGGTGTTACAGAAGACTCACTGCCTTCCTCCCTATCCCCTTCAGTTGTCAGCGGAGAAAGCCGAACTTAGTGCACTTAGAATGCAAGGAATGCGGGAAGGCATTAAGTACGACTTGCAAACGACTTGATAAATTAAGTGACTTGACATGGGGCTCGACTTGGAAGAATTCTTGGTGACTTAAGACTTGACTTGGGACTTGGTGTCAAATGACTTGGGACTTGACCTGGACTTGAGGGGTGATGACTTAGTCCAACCTCTGCCAAATAGGACCCCCAGCAGCCATATACAAATCCATGTCAGTGTTGGAGGGGGGCAATGGAAACATTTGGTGCTATAAAGTGCCATACCATACTGGAATCCCTTGTCCATGTTCTACATTTTAAAACATTCCCACTTGAAATCAATATATTTGTCCTGAGTACCACGTTAAAAAAAACAGAAATCTGGATTTGATGTATAATATGTGAAATATAAGAAATCTCTTGTGAGTTTCATTGTTCCATGTGGGTCTCAGCTGTACATGTGAACCATTTGACTCCGGCACTATAATTCTTTTCATTTGTCATCTCATGAGGAATTCAATTTGAAGCGTGTAATGTTACTTTCCCTCAAATCTTATCGCCATCCATATCTTGCAGAGAAAGGTTGTATTTGGTTAACATCAAACACCACTTTGGTCCCTGGAGATCAGAACTTTCACAGTTTCCGAGAGATCCATTTTCCTTCATCGTTGGAAGTTCAAAGCCGTCTGTGCCGGTCAGGATTTCCTGCATGTTAGACCGTTCCGTCTTTCCACTTCCAGTGATATTTTCTTATAGTCCGTAGGGGCTTTGCTGCCAAGTGCCGGAGGTCAGACGGCAGAGCTCGGAGCGCCGTCCCGGAAGTCATTAAAATCTAATTGATTCAATGCAAGACCCCGGCTCATTAATTCAACAATCCCAGGCCGCAATTATTGTGCAGATTTTATTAAATTATGTCAATGAATGGCCATTGGCAGCTTCCAAAATGTGATGGATACCTGACAATATGACGAAGAGGCTAAAAACTGAACTAAAAGCCAAAAAATATAAGTTTTCTCTTTCACTGCCTAGTCAAGGTTTACATTATTTTTGCCCAATTTTTGGCCTAAAGGTTACTTATAAAGCCAAACTTATTAACCCCAAAATTAGACAACCTGTAGAATGGGATAGGCTTTGCAAATATTTAGGGCTCTATTTATAAAACATGAAATCAAACATTCCCTCATGGAAATCTTCCAGGTCCATGTTTTTCAATGGCTGCAATTGATTCCCACTAGGGAATGTCTTATTCCCTGTTTTATAAATAGAGCCAATGAGTTTATTCAAAATGAAAAAGTTTGCAAAAATGTTTCAAAATTTTACCAAAATTTAGACAAAGCAAAAACATTCTAAGTCTTTCAACACCAATAATCCTCAATGTAGAGTTGTGAGTAGAAATGTGAGTTCTATTTGTTGGATATTTCAGTGTAGCAGAGATCATGTGACCAGGTAGGTGCCTAGGCATTGATACATGCAGCCATTTAACTTGCAGAAGTCTTTTGACTATGAACGCTTTTGCAGCTCTTTAGGTAATCTAAGATACTGGGCCTGATTTATTAAAGCTCTCCAAGATTGGAGAAGATAGACTATCATGATGGAATCTGGGAGATCCAGCAAACTTGAATTGAATCTGGTCCAGGATTGAAAACAATTGTCAACTAGTACAAATGAATATGCATCTCACAGATCTTCCTTATGAAGTCTAATGGACCCCTAATATCCCAATCTTAGTATTTAGTACAGATTGTATTGGATCTAATGTACGCACATTGCTAATATCCGACTTATACGGGACCCAGGGGTCAGCGCCATTGCATTCTATCACATTCCTATACGCAGGCAGGCCAAGTGTCCATCAGATGTAATCTGAATGCAGAACTGAAATCCTTTGCTTCTCAGTAAGACTTTTTGGAGAAATGGGGGAGTTTGGGGGTCAACAGGTTAGGGTAGATATCATTAGAACCAGGAAAAGCTCAGTGTAGGATGCTGGAATCCCCCAATGCTGCTGGGACTGAATAAACTCCTGTGCATGACTAGGAATTACATCATTCAGGCCTGGTCAGTGAAGATGGCCAAGGTGTCAACTCCTAGAAGTGGAGCGAAAGAGGATGGTGGCACCATGGTAACAAGGGGGCTTCCTGTCTAAAATGTTTACTAGACAAACACTAGGTGAATGGTAGTTGTCAGGGGAAATACACCACAACACCAGCCAATGGGAATGCTGCCTGTGTTTACTTGGTAACCAACTAGGAGCTTCTAGTGTCAACAGCAGCTAGAGTTCCCATTGGCTAGTGGTTGTTAGGGGTTGTACTGCTGCTATGGATTTCCAGCCAAAGGAAAAGCAGCCTGCTGTCTACATTAGAAACTTGGCTATTACATGTCAGATAGTGTTGCCATTGGCAGCAGAGTGCGCTCGTAACAGCTATCAGCTAATAGGAACACACTGCTTGCAAGTTATTTACATTGGAAAACCCGCCTCCTAGATAGTTACTAAGTACAAGGAAGGTGTTTGCATTGGCTAGTGCTTGGTAGTCACCCCACCACTCCTAACAACCTCCAGCCAATCTGAATGCTTTTGACTATTTACCTTAGCAACAGGCCTCCATCAGAGCCTGTTCTGAAATTTGTCTACATGGGTTCATAGCCTACCCAGGCTTAGTCTGGAGTAAACCAGACACGGGTGAGTTCCCCATCATTATTAAAATGTACTTATCCTTTAGGGTAAATTCGTAACAATCCAGAGCAACCAATGCAGGCAGCTACGACCTACATGCAAGTCCTGACTTCTCCTTTAAAGTCAAACTTGAACGTAGGGTCAAGTTTGACTTTAAACAGATTTCTTATATTTCACATATTATACATCAAATCCAGATTTCTGTTTTTTTAACGTGGTACTCAAGCCTAAAATATTGATTTCAAGTGGGAATGTTTTAGAATGTAGAATATGGACACAGGGTTCCAGTATGGTATGGCAGTTTATAGCACCAAATCTCTCCATCGCCCCCTCCAACACAGACATGGATTTGTATATCACTGCTGGGGGTCCTATTTGGCTGAGGTTGGACTAAGTCATCACCCTTCAAGTCCAGGTTGAATCCCAAGTCATTTGACACCAAGTCCCAAGTCAAGTCTCAAGTCACCAAGAATTCTTCCAAGTCGAGCCCCATGTCAAGTCACTTCATTTATCAAGTCATTTGTAAGTCGTACTTATTCTGTTATAATGCCTTCCTCCCCGCATTCCTTGCATTCTAAGTCCACTAAGTTTGGCTTTCTCCGCTGACAACTGAAGGGAATGGGAAGGAAGGCAGTGAGTCTTCTGCAACACCGCTTTCCTCCTCGACCCCTTAAGCTGTCAGAGGAGAAAGCCATGGACTTTGAATGCAAGAAGACTGTGTTACAGAAGACTCACTGCAAGTCGAGTTGCAAGTTGCTGGACAAAACCCCCAAGTCGAGTTGCAAGTCATTTATTGGGTGACTTATGTCAGACTCAAGTCCAAGTTGCGCAACCCAGGTTCCAACCTCTGCCATATGGTACTCTAGTCCTTGAGGTATTGCATTGGTCCGAGAGTCACCCATAGCATAACAGGGCCAACAGGGAGGCACAGAAAGTGGGAAAAGTCAAAGAATGAGTAAAGTAAAAAAAAATCATATATGTTTTATGTGTTAATGATCCATTAAACCTTCCTGCTGTTTAATTAGTCCTCAAGAATCCCTTCTATCCTTTGCAGAGATCTGCCTATCCTTAATATCCATGGCTACAAATTATGCTCTGTTGTCTTCATTTGTAGCCACCCCATTGTGCTGTACAGAGCTGAGACTACAAATGTAACACCCCCATCCATCACACACAATGCAAGGAATCATGGGACATGGAGTTTTCTTATAGACAGGAAGCTGGAATTGCAGCCTTTGCTGCCCTCTAGTGTTCAGCTGGAAGAAGAGATAACCACCAGCAGCTGGAATAAGCAACTTTTCAAAGTAAGAACAAGGTATATCACTCATATAAGCTTTTGCGATTGTTACTCTTTAATAATGCTCAATGTGTGGGCGTTAGGTCTATTTTAAGGTCTGCTTATAAATTCAGTCTATATCTATGAATGCTTTTTGCCGTGCGGTAAATATGCGGTTAGCTTTTGTTTTCTCGGTGTCTCAGTTTGAAATTTTAATTAATAAAAATATGAAAATAATCTGTGATATCATTATTTCTATAGTGACCCGTACAGCAGAGGATTTTTATATCAGTGGAGGTAGAGCGGTGCCCATTTTGGCACTACCAGCTGATCAGAGGGGGCCGGTGGCTCCGGTGCCAGGGAAGAATCTGATGCTGTCTGCTAGCTGAGGCTCCAGCGACACATTGCACTAAAAATGTCAGACAAATACTGTTAATTAGGCGAGAGAAAAATATTTCCCAATCTGTTCCTCCGCAATGCAGAAACTTTTCTGTATTTTCCTGAAATTCCGATGTGAATTTAAAGACTAATGAGCTCATGAAATAAGGCCGCGCCGAGCACAATGACTGCGTGCAAAGTGCAACGTTCTTGGCAGCAAAACTGCAATTCTCATTTCAGTGCAGTCAGCTGACAACTGATTGGTTGCTGCACTTTAGTCACTGCATTTATTAAAGGGGACCTTTCAGGAACTTCTTGAGTCTGCGGGAATAAATTTCTGACATGTCACCAAATACAGCAATTTTTTACCACCTTGTGTTAATAAAGTTTATGTAAAGCCCTTTACTCATCTAAAGCACAGTCACGCGACAATTTTTCCCAGCTGGGAAGGATCTTCCTAGCAAACATAAAAAGGAGGAGGCAGTACATAGGACCTTGGTTTGCATTTCCAGTGCAATCCTCTGATTTTCCAACAACCCAAGGGCAGGTTTAGTTTCTATCGGCCAGCAAAATAGACTCATACCCTGTTACGGGTCTGTGCTCTACTACAGACCAAAAATGTATCCTTGCTTTATAATTATGACTTTATATTTTCCCATTACCATTGATGTGCACATGCAGCACCCACCAACACATATTTACCTTCACTTTGCTTCATTGTTTCTTTCTTTGGTGGGAGGGCACCATTAGGCAAACTTGAAAGAACGGAATTCAACTTACTTGGTGGAAGGAAAGATTGGTTGATTAGTGGAGGATTTAAAGGTTGTTACACAGGCTGGAAATCAATCATCAGCACAGTTGAACTGGCCCACAGGTAGACCAGAAACAAGCTCTGGTGGGTCCCAGTCATTTGGTTTGGTCTTACAAAGGGTTTGTTGTGCTCTCTCGTAGGCCCTTGCTGCCTTGCCAGGTGCCAGGAGGCTATACCAGTACCACTGCGCTAGGAAAGCAATACCAGGACCACTGTTTCATGAAAGTTAAACTAGGACCACTGTGCCATGAACGTGATGCCAGGACCACTGTGCCATGAACGCAATGCCAGGACCACTGTGCTATGATTGCAATGCCAGGACCACTGTGCTATGATTGCAATGCCAGGACCACTGTGCCATGAACACAATGCCAGGACCACTGTTCTGTGAAAGCTATACCAGGACCACTGTGCCATGAAAGCTATGCTATGACCACTGTACCAGGAGGCTATACCAGTACCACTGAGCTAGGAAAGCTATGCCAGGACCACTGTGCTGGGAGACTATGCCAGGCCCACTCTGCCAGTAATCGCTATGCCAGGTCCACTGTTCCATGAATATATTTGTCCTGGTGGCCCTATTTCTCGCTACCTCTGGTTGGCCCCAGGTCTCCAGATTAACCCTGAATGCCAGGACTAATGGTTCCTTGCCTATTGCAATCCTTAGAAATGTCAATCGAAGGATTGTCTCTTCTTGTAACAAATTATCTACTAAACAAATATTCACTGTCATTATGCAGAAGAACGCGCAGCATTAAACTTTTGATTGTCTCCTATTGCATATCATATGTTTAATTACTGAAAACATCCATCATAAGTCAGTCACGTGCTGTCACTCCATATCCGGCTCCAAGCCCTGACTGAGATAATAATACCTCACTGGTGTCAATTAGAATTATGCTTCATTAATTAAAAGACAAACAGTTTTACAAGATTAATTCCCAATAAGACAATGAATGGAAGCAAAGATCTTGGACGGTTCAGCTCGTCACAGCTGGAGATATCTGCCTTGTACAATGCTGCATACTATGTGGGTGCTATATAAATACAAGATAATAATGTATGAATAGCAAAAAACACAAAATTTTTAGGTAAGAAAAGAGATGATGTTATACATTTCATGCAGGCAGGGGTCGGTATTTCTTTAGTCTCCTCTCTCCCAGTGGAAGTGCTTGGAACCGTAAAATTACAAGTTGGAGTTGGTAATTTTGAATGATCTGTGCTGTACCTGGCAATGATTTTGTATGACAGCGGAGAGTGACAAGGGGCAATGTCCTGGATTAACTGACAGTTATCTTGAAGCCTGCTATACATGTAAATGGCATTAATGTCTTAGAATTTGGGTTCTCCTCAACTTCTGATCCGAGTTGGAAGTGACTCCTATCAGAAATATCCAACTGCTACTATGTCCAAGTAATCTAACTGAAAGATTGCACTTGGGGAAACTGAGACCCTTATTTCCACATCACTTTTATCATTCTTTATCCTCTTTCTCAAATTTCAGCAGTTCCTAATAAGAATCTGTAATACTAATCTCCATTGATGTTGCCCACTTGGAATACCATACCAGCCACACAAAACTACACACATGATATTAATTCATCCTTCCCACCATTCTGCTTCGGGTGCCTCTCTTCATAGTTCTCTTCATTGGTTGCCATTTCACATGAGAATCAAATTCATGTGCTTTGCCTTCAAATCCCTCCACAGTTCTTGTCCCACTTACCTTTCTGACCTGATAGAAAAATACTCCTCTAGTCGCTCTCTTCGCTCCTCCGATGACCTACTAATGACTTCCTCACTCATAACCTCATCACACGCACGGCTCCAAGACTTTTCTAGAGCTGCCCGACTCTCTGGAATGGTCTTCCTCATCCTATGCGGCTTGCTCTTACTTTTTCCTTTTAAAAAAGCTCCTAAAACCCATAAAACTCACCTACCTGTCTTCTTCTGTTTCTTAAACCCTCACTACTAAACCATCATTCCAAATCCACCCTCCTATTGTGTGTTACTTTCCCCCTAGCTTCAGATTGTAAGCTTTTCGGGTCAGGGTCCTCTCCTCCTTTGTCTGTCTGTATCTGTCTGCAATTTGCATCCCCTGTTTGATGTACGAAGCTGTGTAATATGTTGGCGCTATATAAATACTGTGTAATAATAATAATCCCAGATGCATTTGTATGGCTTCATATACATTTAGAGAGCTGGGGAAAGGAAAAAGAGTTTTTTTGGGCAGAATAAGCATATGTTTATAAATGTTTTCATCCAAGATTTCCCTAACTTTTACCTAATATTCACATATTCTTCACAATGGAATCTAATGTGAATCAATGTATAAATAGGAGATATATGAAACTATATAAATATATGTAAATAAGAATTTGGGGTAAATATTGGGGAAACCTTGGGGAAAACATTTATAGAAAGACCCCACAGAGTCATGAACACATAAAAGTTTGCCAGAAAAGGTTTATAGTTCCAGTTTAAAGGTTTTCTATTGTAACTTTAGTGTGACTGCAGAACCCACCTAAGGGCCCGTTCATGCTAATGGTTGAATCGAGCAAACAGTTTTTGTGGACAGAAAAGTGCAGATCCAAGCTTGGACGTAGTATCTGTTATTTACATGAATTGGTAAAAGGTGGAAAAAGAAAAGGTGTAAAACCCAAAACTTCCAGGGGCTCCTTCACCCTTCCGATTCGTCTTGGTTCCGGGATCTAGAAGCAGCATACTATTTCATCTGGAGCACAGCTGATGGATGTTTCTTCTTGTGATGACTCTAGGGGGGCTCAGTGGTCCAATCCACCAAAGACAAATGCACCGTGGGTGACCATTGACAAGACAGGCAGAACTCTGAGCCCCACAAGCGGTTAATGCCTTCCATGGCATTGCAAACATTTTAGCAGAGAGAAGGGGTTAGAAAACAGCATTGCTTCATCAAAAGTTTAAAGAGTTTGCCTTTTTATCCTGTATTGCAGATAAGTATTGATCTCCCTTGCTCCCTTTTTGTCTACAAGCACTCCAGCAATGGCTGCATGGCATTTCACAGGGTGGGAGTTTATGATGATGACTATAGGCAATACTACTTGTATAATGTGTGAGGAAAAGGCCAACTGCTTTTTCCATTTGTACCAAGATGACAACACAAGAGTGTAAATGCAATGGAGGATAGGTTGTTGTCAGCCATCTATGCACTACTGCACAAGAGTGGGCAGAAAAGACTTGTGCTCATTGGATAGAAACACGTGGCACAGCCATAGCCCTTGGGTTCTCGGTAAATAGGCATCTATTGAGGTTAATGTTAAATCAGTACGGATTGTATGTAGGGTGTAATAAAGTACACCCGCCCTTTAAATCCACAGTGCCTGGCCCCCGTACAACACTTAGAGTTCCATCCATTGCACCAGACAATCAGGAATGCTAACACGGCCCCAATCCCTCCAAATATAGCGCAACATATTCACATTCTTCCATAAAGGAACATTAAAAATACGGCAAGTTTATTTTAAAGTAATTTTAAGTAAATTGTTTTCATAAAAACCGTAATTACATAAAATAATATGCCTTTTGTGTAATAGAATAAATTGCATAATGGACTTTAATCTCTGAAAATTGTTCTGAAATTAGCAGCACTTATGAGTGAAAGAAGAAGAAGCGGATGTTATTTCATTTATTCGTTTTTTTTTACTGAGATATAAAATTACACAATAATGGACTGGTCAAAAAAGAATAGAATTGTGCAACCCCCTTGTGAAATATGAAAATGTAAAGAACCCAACAAGAGTTCCAGCAATGTCCATGATGGGAATGCTCTCCTTACAGCAAAGAGAGACGGTAATGGAGGAAGGGTGATTGAAGTGACAACCACCGATGGTGCCGTGCAGAACTCATGAAAACAGAAGAGTCGCCAGCACTCCAAAGTACAGGAATTTTTATTTGGTATAAAAACACAGTCACAACATGTTTGAAAAGTCAAGGATTTCGGGCCTCAAGACAACATAATATCCTATGGAGATCCTTTGAATCCCTTGAAAACCATTTGGAGTGTTGGTTGACTTTGTCGTCTGCTCCAAAAATAGTTCAGTCACCATATTAATCAGCTGCAGAAATCCTGGATTTAAAGCATGTTGCATGCAAATTCAAATTGCATGACAGCTATGCTAATTTCCTGATTTCAGTACACCTGTGAGTGGAAACCAACATGCCACAGGATTGTTGAAATTGAATTCAGAATGGAAAAATTCCATTCATGTTCCAGGTCAGTGGCTCAAGCTGCTGAAACATGTTTCTGACATGTTTCCAACATTGGAATGGCAATAGAAAGTAGAGGGTATTTCCTAAATCCCTAACACGCATTCCAGGCCAATTATTTTTTTTCCGGTATTAGATAGTGAAGGGGATAAGTAGAACCCCCATGTGCTTGGCCTTCCATTGTTATGCTAAAAAAAAAGAGTATGTGACCTCTGTCTGTGTTGCAGTTTGTTGGAGTCTGGTGAAACCATTGCAGCCAGATTGCAGTAGAAATGCAAAAGCAGTTTAAAACCTTCCCCATTATATGCGAAGCAGAAAAAAATTATATATATATTATATTGTGAGGACATACCTGGTACATCCTTGTGTCCTTTCCACACAAAACTTTACTTGCATGGCCCTGCTGTTAGTCTGAACATGTACGTAGATCTATGACAATTCCACTTATAGTGCATTTGTTGAAGCAAATATTTATATATATTATATATATAATAAACACTGTATTAGGTATACCTGTTCAACTGCTTGTTAACACAAACACAAAAAGTACCACAATGCTTTTAGGAATATAGACATTGCCAAGGCAGCAAGATGAAATTCAAACCAAGCACCAGAATTGGGATGAAAGGTGATTTCCATCATGTAAGGAAGTAACTTTGTTTATGGCATAGTTATTGGTTATAGGCGGGTCGGTCTGAGTGTTTCAGATACTGTTGATCTTCTTCCATCGGTAGGGATTACAAAAAATGATCTGAAAAAGGTAAAGTATCCAGTTAGGAGAATTTCTCTGGGCAAAAATGGCCAAACTGGTATCAAATAATAGAAAGGCAACAGTACTTCAAATACCCACTGGTAACTAGTGTCAGTCGAATATCTCACTATTTTATTCAAGAGCTATTCGATCAAATATTGTTTGGGTGATCGAATGCCAAATTTGAACACCATTAAAGTCAATGGTGGGATAATTTGGGTTTTTTTTGGGGACTGTGAAGAACTGAAAGAGCAATTAGGGGAGCAGAACTGACAGCTCAGCTACTCTGATTACTCTTGCAGCCCTTTACTAGTTGTTTGTGTTTTTGGATAGAGTTTCTCAGCCAATCAGAGAGCACTGGAGGTTTTGAATGGGGAGACTTGTCCCCATTTAACCTCTAGTGCCGGGGATCACACACTGTCCTCAATTAATGCGGCTGCAGCGTTAGTTACTCAAATCACACACATTCAATAAATTACTTTAACATGAAAGCCTCTTTTTTTAACACATTTTTTACACACGAATTTGTGCCGTCGAATCCTGTGTTTTTCGGGTCGAGTCTATCCAAATTTGAACAGCCATATTTGGGACGAATATAAGGACAACCAGAATTCGAACACCAACACTACTTGTAACCCTCAAGGTCTGCAGAAGAGCATAACTGAATGTACAATACGTCCCACAGAGGGGCTATGGCCACAGGGGACCACACTTGGTGCCACACCTAAGACCCTACAGTTCACATGGGCTTACCAAAATTGTATAGGAGAAGATTGGGAAAAAATGTTCCATGGTCTGATTTCTGTTCCGGCATACAAATGGAAGGGTTGGAATTTGGTGTCAACAACATGAAAACATGGATCCACAATACTGCTGCTGGTGACGTAATGGTGTGGAGAATATTTTCTTGGTGCACTTTGGGCCCCTTAGTACCCACTGGGCATCTTTTAAATGCCACATCCATCCATAGTACTGTTGCTGTCCTTGTCCATTTCTTCATGACCACAGTGTCCCCATCTTTTGATTGCTACTTCCAGGCACCACATCACAAAGGTCAAATCATCTCAAATTGGTTTCTTTCACATATCAATGATGTTACCAGAATCAAATGGCCTCCATGGACACCAGATAGACATCCAATAGAGCACCTGGGTGGGATGGAAGATTCACATCATGAACGTGCAGCCAACAAATCTGCAGCAATTGCACAGTGTAATCATGTCAATAAGGAACAAAATCCCAGGGGAATATTTCCAGCATCTTGATGAATCTATACCATGAACAATTACATCAGATATGGCAAAACCAACCTGGTACCAACAATGGTGTACCTAACAAAGTGGCCAGGAATTGTGTATTCATTTATTTGACTTAATTTAATTCTTTCCTATTGAAGCCCTAAGCAGCCGATTGTTATTCCAACCTAACATTCATTACCATTCTTAATGAAAATGTTCTTTGATGTTTGCTCATTTCATTTGTTTGCTTTTTCAGTATACGCAGAAAAAAAAGTTGAGATTTAATTTGATAAAATGCCAAATACTTTAAATCAGAGAAAAATGGTGCCGTCATAATAAATCACAGAATAGGATTAGTAATATAATGATAAAACATTTTTTTATTTTAGTCAAAATTGGAAAAAAAGATAATTAATTGTATTTTTCACACTGGATGTGTTCCAGGTACAGATAGATTATATGGAAAGCTATTAAATTCTTTAATCCTCCAAAAAAACTTCTGTGTCTGTGCTGTACTATAATCAGATACATTGTTACCATTGTGAGCTACAGAACTATCCACCCCTTTCCTATGATAGTGCAGAGTGGGCAACTTTGCATGACAATGCTCTTGCTGTCTGCTCCAATGGGTTAGATTTATTTAAGCTCCCCAAGGCTGGAGAAGATACACTTTCATTAGTAAACCTTGGTGATCCTGCAAACCTGGAATGGATCTGGTCCAGGATTCAAAACATTTGCTAGCAAATAACAAATGTCCATTCCAGGTTTGCTTGATCACCCAGCTTCACTGATGAAAGTGTATGCTCTCCAGCCTTGAGAAGCTTTTATAAATCAGGGCCAATGAGTGTTGTGACCCCGGGGCAGGAAGTTTTTAATTGTCAGGATTACCAGGTGAAAATATTCGAAGAAAGAAAACAAATGCTGTCACCATATTTTAAGACTGGCAAGCTGAAATATATAACAGCTTTCTCAGGTTTACATTTTTCCTACATAAACATTTCCGGTGGTGGGATTTGTAGGCTTTGCATTCCATTAATACAGTTCAGCAATTGTTCTGATATTTGATCCCCAGCATGCTGGGCACATTTCGAGTCCTTGCTGTCTTCCTGACAAGCTGATTTATTTGCCTTCGTCTTTTTAGCTGCATGGCCGTGTGAAAAATAATAATGGCTCCAGCCAGATTCCATTTCAATGAATGTCGAGAAAACTCTGGGAGTTTGGTGACCCCAAACCTCCCTGGATATTGAGCCCTTATTGTGCCGTGTTGGCATGCCGGATTGGAGACTTCCCATGGGGGTGAGAGGTCACCCCAAACTCTTCCACTTCTTTCAGCACTTCTTTCTTCTTCACCCTGGAAGTGGAGCAGCCACACTGGCTGAGTTGTTTAGGAGCAAAGTGGAGAGTCAGCAATCTTATTATTGTTAGCTGGGAGAATTCGGAGGATTCCTGAGAATGACATCTAAAAATGAAATGTAGAACGTAAAGTAAAACGCTTTTCTTTCCATTATATCTATGTTTATGAGATATCCAGAGCCCAGAAAATAGTAGTAGCAATTATTTCTAGATCAGTTGTCACCATTGGATAATTTCTGCTCTTCTGCTGTTAAGTTTTATTAGGGACAATGATCACTGGGGTACAAGGAGGGCATGATTCTCCCTTTGATGTAGTGGGGGTGTAATGGGGTGCTGGGTAACGTTGACCATTTGCACATGGTTCAGGGTTTGAAATATCTCCGTTTAATTATTAACAACAGGCTTACAGCAGATGGTTACTTATTAGAGGTTCCATTGTTCAGCAGGCTACTATATCTCTCTGGGGTTCTACAATTCCTGTCAATGACCGGTATTATGATAGCTGCCATCAATGACCGGTATAGTAGGGCTCAGCCAATCTGAACACTGAATGATGATAGGTGCTATCAATGACCAGTATAGTAGGGCTCAGCCAATCTGGCCACAGGATAATGATAGCTGCCATCAATGACCGGTATAGTAGGGCTCAGCCAATCTGAAAACCCTATGATGATAGCTGCCATCAATGACTGGTATAGTAGGGATCAGCCAATCTGAACACTGAATGATGATAGCTGCCATCAGTGACCGGTATAGTAGGGCTCAGCCAATGTGAACACGGTATGATGATAGCTGCCATCATTGCCCAGTATAGTAGGGTTTAGCCAATCTGGGCACAGGATAATGATAGCTGCCATCAATGACCGGTATAGTAGGGCTCAGCCAATCTGACCACCCTATGATGTTAGCTGCCATCAATGACCGGTAAAGTAGGGATCAGCCAATCTGAACACTGAATGATGTTAGCTGCCATCAATGGCCGGTATAGTAGGGCTCAGCCAATCTGAACACTGAATGATGATAGCTGCCATCAACGACCGGTATAGTAGGGCTCAGCCAATGTGAACACCGAATGATGATAGGTGCCATCAATGACCAGTATAGTAGGGCTCAGCCAATCTGGGCACAGGATAATGATAGCTGCCATCAATGACCGGTATAGTAGGGCTCAGCCAATCTGAAAACCCTATGATGATAGCTGCCATCAATGACTGGTATAGTAGGGATCAGCCAATCTGAACACTGAATGATGATAGCTGCCATCAGTGACCGGTATAGTAGGGCTCAGCCAATGTGAACAACGAATGATGATAGCTGCCATCATTGCCCAGTATAGTAGGGCTCAGCCAATCTGGGCACAGGATAATGATAGCTGCCATCAATGACAGGTATAATAGGGCTCAGCCAATGGCAAGTATGGTAGGACTAAGAAATCAGATTCTGATTCCAAATGTCAAGTTCAAATTCAAGGTCAGAATAGCTGCGATGCAAGTAAGAGTCGGCTTTGATCAGATCTTATGGACCACCATGGGATGATGATAGCTGCCATCAATGACAGTTATAGAAGAGCTCAGCTAATAGCAAGTATGGTAGGACTAAGCCAAACCGGTCACCAAATGATGACACTTTAGAATCATTAGTAGGTCATTGAAGGAGCGAAGAGAGTGGCTAGGGGGTATTTGTCTATCAGGGCAGAAAGGTAAGTGGGACAAGTTCTGTGGAGGGAAGTAAGAATCAATTCTGATCAAATCAAGTAGACCACCACTGTTAGTGATATAAAATGGGGTTGTGAGCCTGTTGTTGTGCTATATACACAAGGAGCTTCTCCATTGGCTAGTGGTTGCTCATCAACATCTCTTCATTTCGGTTCTTGTAAAACTCATCCAAAAACTTTGCTTTGCAATATACACTTTTTGTGCAGCTTGGTTTGGATTTCAGAACAGTCAATGCAAGTCCACACCCCTCTAGTAATGACTAGCCCCCCATCCTCAAAGCATAGGTAATCCTTACTGCCATCACTCGGGAACATTCGGATTCCTTTTTTATGAAGGCACTCAGGTGACTCCTATTTGGGGAGCCAATTTGTAAGCTGCATAATGTTGTTAATCCATGGAGTTATCTGATTGCCTTAGGCGGTCTTATTTACTTTAACAAGAAAAAGAAAATCCTTTCCTGATCCCCCATTGCAATCAGATATTCCCCCAAATCAACAACTTCATGAAGATTACAACCTCTCTTCAAATGGAAGTCACGCGAGGCATCCAAAAAAGGTGAAATGAGGTCTTCATCTCCCTTCCAGTGGGCCAATGTGGTTTATGAGGATGAAAGATTTTATTATTTACCTGATTTATGTAATTTTACTTTTTGGTAGAACTCAGTGGACATTGTCCCATATCAGCCTTACACACTCTGCAAACATATCAATGTATCTATAAAGGTAATGCAGCAAGTCTCCATAGACTTGAATGTTGCTGCATCTCTAGTGGAGGAGGCCACCAACCTTCAGAAAGAGGTAAGTAGGCGCCAAGTGAGTGGGGTTGAAGCTTTCATTTGGTAAGGGGCTAGGGAGGGTGGGCTGGACATTTTTTGTATTTTTAGATGATATTTTAATACAGCAGGTTTAGCAGGATTTCACAGGCGGGACTACAGCCTCTCATCACGTGATTCTGTGCAGTTTCCTCCAGTAATAATTACAGAAGGCAGTGCTAGAATCAAGGAACACAACTTACTGAATTTGTGAGGCCCAGATAATGAGCCATCAGCCATTGGGCAGCATTTATGAGCATGGCATTACTTTCTATGAATGAAATCCCCTCCAACGGGGGTGGGGGTGGGGGGGGGAGTGGTGGGCAAAAAGACAAAAATAAACACATGATAGGGGTCCTTGCCCTCTACCCAAAACTGGATGAAACATTCTGGCTGGACGTGAGCTTTGAATGCAAAAAATGTTCGTTCTGACTTGAGTTAAGCAAGGTACGATGATCAAAAACGAGGCATCAAAGCTTGAAATAATAAATGAAAATAAATAGTTTGTTTCTTCTAATGAAGTTGTGAAATGGCCCAGAGACAAAGATTCTTATCAGATCCAGAATGACATCAAACATTTGCTTTTTTTATCAATTCATTTCCGTCAGATGAAAGAACAGTTCAGAGCAGAGCGGCGCTCTTCAAGTGGCGGCCCGCAATGAGATTGTACGCCAAGACGGAAAACAAAAAAAAGCCACCGTTGTCATAATTATACAACCAGAAATAAAGAATTGTTTAACACAAAAGATACCAAGATAAATCGGAGCTCAGCAGATATGAATGTTTAAGAATAAATCTGTACAATTCAAAGAACACATGTGCTATCCCTCCCAATCTCAGAATCCTATTTAGCCCCTCCCCCAAGGATCCTCTTCACCCTCCCCTGAGGATTCTCATTCGCTTTTATCAAGAACATTCTCCCCGCTTTTATCAAGAGCATGGCTCCAACCATCCGTATTTTACATTTTTAATTAATTTACTGGTTCCTTAGGTATTCAAGCTGGTCATATGACAGACTGTGCCCTTAAAGTTTTTTTTACTAGAGGTGTTCCTGAGTGCAGAGAAGCAATGACATGATGACAATACAGTTGAGTGGACCACAAATTTATTTATATATTTCTATTTAGCACTGTAGCACTTTACAAAGTCTATAGCCAAGGGGGTATTCATAAAAAGGGAGAGGGGGCACGGTACTATCCATGATGTGCCCTCCCCACTACACCCCTGCCTATGTGTCACTCAAAGAAACTATCCTCAGTGGGACATCAGGATACCAGAACCCGCCCACTCTCCCATTGGAGGTCTAAGCCTGTTGTGTTCAAAGAGACAACTCGCCCACTGCCCTGAGCCTGAAATTCCATACGGAAGACATGGTCTCCGGCTTAGAATGGTGCGCCCCCTACAGCAGGGCCCTTCTTCTGACCACACGGCGGAGGGGTGGACCAGCTAGAGCCGAGGACCACCAAAAAATACTTTTGAGAAATTAAGAGTGGGCACGTGTGCCCATTCCCGAAAAGAGTGAGGGCACAGTGTTTCCACCCGTGCCTGCCCCACTACTCCCCTGTCCATAGCCACGTCACTTACTGTCCCTCAAAGGGGCTTACAATCCTTTGTTCCTACCATGGTCATTTGTCATTAACATAGTCTACGACCAAGTTATAGGGGAAGCCAATTAACCTAGCTGCATGTTTTTGGGGTGTAGGAGGAAACCAAAGTACCCAGAGGAAACCCACACAAACATAGGGAGCACCTGCAAACTCCATGCAGACAGTGTCCTGACCAAGATTTAAATGTGTAATCTAGCTCTATAAAGGGAAGAGTGTTAGCCCTTGAGCCAGCTGTGCTGGAAATTGAAATAAATTTGCAGATTACGGTAAAACCCTCAACAATGGCTTCCAAATTAATCCTGTTTTATTTATAATGCCTCTGAACATGGTATTTTCACAAAAATTGTTGGGGGTATGTTTGTGTCATTGGGACCTCTGGGAATATGTCCCAAATAAAACATGAAAAGCATGTAATTTTTCCAATAATAAAAAGGAAAAATACAAGAAGGTAATAAACTTATTAAATATTAATGATGTCCCTTGAAAAGACACCTTGTGCTCCAAATTGTTTTGGTGATAACATGTTAGGGACTTCGAAACTAACCAGTGAAAGTTTGCTGTATTTTCCAAAAATGTCCATCAATTGTCCATCCCAAGAAGTCTGAGCCCGGGGATTATTTCTGAATCCTGTTTTTTACACATTGTTATAAGAGCTCTGATCTGAAACAGTTCATTTTCTTCCCCAAAAAAGCAGAGTTTTACTTAAGAGACAAATCATTAGGCTCCTTGCCGTGTTGTATGGGACGCATGTTCTATCCTTTACTATTCCCCCGGGTGACACCTCCGCCTATTATCGGGATTGGTTTATATGTTGTAAACGCTTATTTACGATGTGTCACCAAGTGTCCCCTGGAGGACGTTGTCACGAGCCTCCTCCATCTCTGTGCAGGAGAGAGTTTGCCTTGTTAGAGGAAATAAATGATATGAGCTGAGATTTGTCATCATCTCGTGTCATGAGACGGCTGATACGGCAATATATTATCCAGAGGACCAGTATGACAGATACTCAATAAATGCTGTGACCTCGGATGAGCGATGGGATGTCACCATCAACCGGTGGCGGCTCTGGGGAGGTCGGCCTCTGTCAAGGAGTTAAAGGGCAAAATTCAATATTCAGTTATTAGTTAGAAACAGAAGATCTGATCTTTTCATTATTGTTTACAATGATTTATTCTAGTCTGATTTGTGTTCAGGGATTCACCGGCAGAGAAGACAAACCCTATTGCAAGTAATGATATAAGATTCCCAATCAAACCGGCCTTACCCTCGGTGAAATAATCTCTCCTCCTCATCTATAAAATGTATTGGGTGAAAGCTTGGGAACTGATTTTTGCTCTGCAGCTGTTTTTACAAATGGGCCCCAAAAGACAGAATAGCATGCGAGTAGGGATCTGTAATGAGAGGCATTTAGGGAAAAGTTGGGGGTTAGCTTTGTTAGGTGTGCTCCAGCTTTTATTTAACACTTACATATAAAGCATTGACATGATGTTCAGAGATATAGAAAACAAATCTGAATTTGGCTAATTAGGTGAATTTGAAAATACAAAGGGCCCCAAACCTGTATATTAAGTACATGACCTCAAAAGGGCATTAATACAAATTAATAATAATTATATAAATATTTGGACCAGTTCTCTTCTCTCTGTACACCTCCTCTCTCAGTAGTCTCATATCCTCCTTTGGCTTACATCTGTATGCTGATGACACTCAGATCTATCTGTCCACCCCTGACCTGTCTCCCTCAGTCCTGGATAAGGTCTCATGCTGCCTGTCAGCCATCTCATCATGGATGTCTGACCCATTCCTGAAACTCAACCTGGATAAAGGGGAACTCATCATCATCCCCCCTCAAATTCCAAATCTCCCCCTGACATATATCTAACTCTTATAATACTGTTATTCCTCCCTCCCCTCAGGCACGTTGTCTTGGTGTCACCTTTGATTCTGCCCTCTCATTTACCCCCCATATTTAGAACATTTCCAGGTCCGGTAACTTTCACCTGAGCAACATCTCCAAAATCCGCCCCTACCTGTCCCCTGGGACCCCCAAACTCCTTGTACATGCTCTTATCATCTCTCGTCCGGACTACTATAACATCCTCCTCACTGGTATTCCACTAACCCGACTCTCTCCTCTACAATCTAATATGAATGCTGCAGCCAGACTCATCCATCCTTCCCACCTACCTACCCCATACACAGCCTGCCCACCTACCCAAAAAACAGCCTTCCCACCACTCCTCTTCTGCGGCCTCTCTTTGTAGTTCTCTTCATTGGCTTCCATTTCACCTTAGAATCAAATTCAAGGTCCTGTGCTTTGCCTTTAAATCCCTCCACAGCTCTTGCTCCACTTACCGTTCTGCCCTGATAGAAAAATACCCCCCTAGCCGGTCTCTTCGTTCCTCCAATGACCTTATAATGACTTCCTCACTCATAACCTCATCACACGCACGGCTCCAAGACTTTTCTAGAGCTGCCCGACTCTCTGGAATGGTCTCCTCGTCCTATTCGGCTTGCTCCTACTTTCTGCTCATTTAAAAGATCCCTCGAAATCCAACACTTCACCCTCACCTACCCGTCTTCTTCTGTCTCCTAAACCCTCACTACTTCCCACCATTCCATATCCCCCTCCTATTGTGCGATACTTCCCCCACCTTCTAGATTGTAAGCTCTTCGAGCAGGGTCCTTCTCCTCATGTGTCACTGTCTGTATTCGTCTGTCATTTGCAACCCCTATTTAATGTACAGCGCTGCGTAATATGTTGGCGCTATATAAATCCTGTTTAATAATATTAATATCATAGGATCCCATGTGCTGCATGACCTCCAATCACCTGAAGGGATCTAATGTGTTATATGGCAGGTGCTTATATGGCAGAAATTACTTTTTGGCATGGACCCATTGATCTAATATAAAGCAAAATATTGTTGGATGACATTCATATAAGGAATATCAAGAATTATATTCTGAAGATTCACATAGAGGTTCCATTGACCTTAATTACTATGGGGGTATCAGCTGAAATAATAACATTTTATTGAACATAATTCTGCAAAAATGACATTTTATTACCCATTTTTTTGGAGAGGGCTAAAGAAAATCTGGTCTAGGACATTTGAAAGCACCTCCCTAAATGCTATCAAAAGTAAAGGCCAGATTAGGTTTAGCCCCTAACCATCCCACCCAGTGCTCCCGTAAAAAAGGGTCTACATGCCTTACTTTTAGGTTAGAATGGATAGGAGACATTTCTACGAGCCTCTATAGCCATCAAAGAACATCATACACGCTAAATATACAATCCACAAACCATTCTCTGGTGGGGAATATTCCAGGTCCATAGTTTGGTGAATGTCAGATTCACAGCTTTATAAATTGTTCCCCAAGCTGTTTTTTTAATTAGCTCTGTATATGCAGACACACGGTCTGTCCTTTTTATCATCTGTACACACACTAATTATAATTATCAATGAATCTTAATATACTCAGCAAAAGCAATCAAAGAAAAAAAATCTGTGAAATCCCATTTATTTAAATTCAGATCAGTTTTATGAACTCTGAGCTAATGAGTTTTAGACAGAAGCTTAATTAGTTATGTGAATAATTGTGTTTGTTGGTATGAGATCTTTATTCATTGATGGTGAAAGTACATTTAAAGCAAGTGAACAAGAGGACCAGGTTACATGAATTTTTCACTCAGTAGCAAAGCTATACACCTACAGGACCCAATGAAGGAGTTAGGCCAGCACTCACCCCTCCCGAATTCTACCTCAATGTAATCAAAAATTCTACCCATGATGCTAAGACCCAAATGAAGGAACTGGTGGAACAGCGGAATAAGGGGTGGAACAGCCTTTGGTTCCTTTTTTTAATGAAACCTAAAAATAACACTGCAATTCAGATTCAGTTTTGGTCATCCATATTTATCAAATTTGGTCCAAAGTTAAAGAGAAACTAAACTAAAAAGTGCTTAAAACAAAAAAAAAATACACTTACCTTCAATCCCGCAGTGCAGTCCGATCCACCTGGAAGTGTCTTCCATCGGGTCCCGCGTCGTCCCGTCTTTGAGCTGGCGGCCTGGGCGGCACCAACTTCATGTTTCTTCCTGGTTCTCTTTCCTACGTCACCCGACGCAGGCCCGAGATCAGGTGACGTAGGTTGGAAAAACAAAACTTGCCGATCTCACTGTGCACACGTGAGATCGGCAAATTTTTCTTTCTTCACGAAAAGGCTCCTTCTGCACATGCCCGAGATGCTCAATCATGTGCAAAAGAAGCACCCAAGAGCCTCTCGGGATGCGTGACAAAGGTATCATGGCACGGGAGGCTTTGCGCTCCCAGGTGATCGAGAATTAGTGGGGGTGCTGCACCCTTTTTTATTTTTGCACGTAAAAAAAACAAAAAAAACAGAATTTTTACTTTATATAAAAGTGTTGCTTACCCTTTCCCTTTTATGTAAAGTGAAATTTCTGAGTTTAGGTCCTCTTTAAATAATTGGAATATTGGGAGTAACTCCAGTTGTAGAATCTCAGACCCTGCTGACCCTCCGGGATTTGCACAGTGTACAGTCTTTAGAGGTTATTTAGAATGGTGTGAACCACAGAATCCATCCAGCTAGGGGAAGATCTCCAGGGAAATCACCTTGTTAAGTATAAGGGGAAAGGAGAAAGGCTGGACTACAGCAGCAGAAGACCAACTGGACCCTTCTACTGCCAATTAAGAGCAGAAAAATGAAGACGCAGAAGACCAAATGGGCCCATCTACAGCTAAGAGCAGAAAATGAAGCAGCAAAAGACAAACTGGACCCTTCTACTGCCAACTAGGAGCAGAAAAATTAACCAGCAGAAGACCAACTGGGCTGCTCTACTGCAAACCAGGAGCATTAAATGAAGCAGCAGAACACCAATTGAAACAGGTAAACAGCCATAGGTGGCCATTATTTGCAGATTCCCAATGAAAGGACATCAGTTCTGTTCATCAAACCACAGAAGTTCTCACACTTATTAGTGATCACATCATTGCCGGTGCCCAGTCTGTAGCAAAACAACGGGATTTCCAACCTCTGGGTCTATACAAGGATCCTGGGGAGTGCAGGTTAGCCACAGTGTGTAAAGTGATAAAACTCAAATTTTATGTCCTAGTACGCAGGCCAACAAATTACTGCAGGCACATAGGACAGGCTATCCTCATTTGTAGGATTGGGAAGGGGAGTCTTGGGGTACTCACACCGGTTGTCACCAACCCTATGTGCATGACTGGGGCATCACTTAAATGTTACATTGTGTCTACATACTATAGCTTGGGCTACTGAACTCTATTAATAAAATGTATATAGAGTGTGCCAGGTTTGGAGGCTGATTGGTGTAATGACGGGTTATTTATGTGAACATGGGCTGACACAAGGATTCTGTAAAGTAATGTCACCTCTTTTTTTGCAGTTTACCCCAGCAATGCAATAGCATTTAAATTAAATCTTTGGATATCTTGCATGTGCAATAATTCCACCTGAAGTGTTTCAATTTATTTTTATTTGAGATTCAAATCTGAATTTATAATTTTTTTTCTGCGTAGCACTTTGTTTCATCATTGTACAGTAAGTGGTTGTCATAACAACAATGCGCTGCTGCCCCTGGGATGGGTCGCATGTTCCATTTGGGAGTATATGAACATGGGGAGTGCTGTGCATTGATCCTGAATACCATTAAATATTCAGAAAATCATTTACATTTATGAGTCTGCACTTCCCATATGGTGTGGAGTATAAACAGGTGTCATTACCAGCACTCTGCATAGATTAATATTCAACCACCAGGGAAATATACAGAATAAATGTTTATCTTCCATGTGGCTGATAGGTTTAGTTACTTTGGTTTTATACATCACGATTTGACTAATAATACTTTTCTGTTGTTAACCTGTGAACTTAAAGTGGAGCATCAGGTTTAATGAGGGAATGAAAATGAAGTTCATTTATTGCAGAATGTCACTGAGCATCCTATAGATACATTTTTTATGTATTATTTGTATATATGGTGTGCAAAAGGTGACAATTATTAATGATGGTCCCTGTTTAGAGGTTTAAAAACAGCCAAGTTATCATACTGGTATTGGGCCAGCTTATGGTCAGTAGGTGTGCAAAATGCCCCCTGGTAAGTGCGGGTATAACATTTCCATGCATTGGTATGAATGCCTCTGTGTTACCAAAAAATACTACTTCTTCAGTGATCAGTGGAAGCAATAAATAATCTGTTGTCAATGGGAGTAATTCATTCTCAGGGCATTAATGGACCATGGGAGTAATACATTTCCCAGTAGTGGAAGTAATGCATGCCCTGACATCCATGGGAAGTAAAAAAAACGTACCTGCTTCGGTGGATGTAAAAACTGTCCCTGCGTGGGTGGTCAGTGAGAGAATACATGCCCTGACATCAATAGTCAGTGGCAGAAAAAAATACCAAACTTAACACATCCATGTCTGCACCATATATGTAATCACAATCACAATCTTGGGATCCCTATAAATGTGAAGGATTTGATTGGCCACACCAAACCCTAATCCTGAAGATGGCTTTTTAAACAAAGATGGAGCATTTGTTGGAGCATAATATTTACATTTTACGTACATATTTGGTTAATTTAATAGTCATTACAGTTACATGGAATGACATGGTGGACTTGTATTAGGTATCTAGGGTGGGGGTGTCTTGTCTGTACCCTTTAGACTGGTTTTATTTTAGGAAGAAGAAAAATATATAGGGCCTGATTTATTGAAGTTCTCCAAGACCGGAGATGATCCAACACTCAGGTTCACCCATGACAGGCTATATTCTCCAGTCTTGGAGATCTTTATTAAATCAGACCCTTAATACAAAATCTACAATTCTTGTGTTGAATTCTGTTGTCTACCTAAATATTGCAGCTAGAGACCACCAGGCACTGACAGCTAGAAGACCCAAGCTAATTTTTTGATTAAACAAGAATTGTAGTTCTGTAGTGTGCAGCTATGCCCATATACATAATGACTTACCTGCCTGTTGAAAATTCTCCATTGGTTACAGATCATAGATGTCCCTCATCATGCCACCTAACAGGTTCCAGTTGCTCCTCTTTAGCCAATCGGCTGGCATTTATGATTAATATTTTGAATGGAACCAGATTCGTTTGCTGGTTGGGTGGCATTTATGGCTCAATTGTTAGCACTTTTGCCTCCACATGGTTGTAGGGTCAGTTCCAGGCTAATCTTCAAGGAGTTTGCATCTTCTCCGTACACTTCCATGGGTTTCATCGGAGCACTCTGATTTCCCTCACAATTCCAAAAACATGCAATTTGGTTAGTTGACTTTCTTCTAACCCGCCCATGGTATGTATGGAAAATGAGCAGCCCAACCAATATACTGCTGGGTACAATATGGACAGGGGAAAATGTTTCATTTTGTAAGCAGAAAATAACTAAAGTTTTGTTTTGTTCTAAACTGAAAAAAGTTTTTTCTTGAAAGCAATGTTTCTTTTACCTTTTTCCCTGTTAAAGCACTAGCTAGTTCTCTCACCCCAATTTCGTCAAAGAACAATAATGTTCATGGGGTGTCCCGAGGGCTAAATGTGATAAAGAAATAAACATTTCTAAGGTTTTCTAAAACCTGAGATAGAAAACAATGTCTAACCGAGATTCTATATGTAAAAACACGCACAGGAGATCTCATTTCAGCACAGGGATGAGAAGAATTGGACGGATTTTACGTCTCTGAAAAGATTGAAAGATTGTTTACAAAAACTGGAATTTATTGGATTGTTTTACAAGTTTTGGTACAAGAGTGGTGGAAACATCATAATATACGCAGCAGATATTACCTGACTATTGAGGGAACTAGAAATATTGGATAACAGAGAATGTAAAGAGAACATGTCCAATTTAAGCAATCAATATGAATATACGGCGTTCACCAAAGTATAATGCTACAGAGGATGTCTAAATAGTAACCATGGATAAATTTCAGGTATGGATGAGATGGTAAACGTTTTCCATGAGTTGAATCGTGTCCACTCCTTTAAACAGGAGGGACCATTAGATGGTATATATATAAAAAAGACATTACTTTATAATGGGACCAAATGTGAAGTTGGTTAAAAAAAGTCACCCAAGGAATATGAAAAGTTGGTTTAAAGTGGACTTATCACCAAAAGGTCACCTTAACAGGGGACAAAAGTGTTTTATGTAAGACATTTTTTTTTTTTTGGCTTAAAACCCTTATTTTTTTCTTTAAAAAAGGGTTAAGCCCCCCCCCATTCTATCTTTACTGCCATGGCAGTAAAGACTGAATGAGAGAGCAGAGCCTGCTGGCATATTCATGTCACACATCCCAGGATGCTTCTGGTTGCTCCTTCGGTATATGCCCGATCTCAGGCATGCACAGAAGGAGCTTTTTCCTACATGGGAACAAAAAATGCCGATCTCACGCATGTGCAGTAAGATCAGCATGCGTTTTTCCCATTTACAGCAAGCTATGTCACTCCATCTAGTGCCTGGGTAGTGCAAAAATGGGTGACGTAGCCAGAAGACGAAAGAAAACGGAAGAAGATGGCAGACCCAATCCTAGACAGCTCTGGAAGGATTGAGGGATCTGCATAAGTAAAGGTGTTTTTTTTTAGTTTAGTTCAGCTTTAAGGGTGCCTGTCCCCCCATTTTAAATTCAGGGAATTTAGCAGCAGCATTGGGCATAGATCTAACAGAATGTAGTACAGCATACCTAACCTACTTTTAGCCACCCCCTGTGATAAGTGTGTGAAAGTGATAAATGCTGAAATATCTACCCACCAGTGTGAATTTAGCCTTTGAGCTACCATAATGTGCAATCATGGTGTGAACATTTGATCCTATCCATTATAAGTAAATTTTAGTTATTCACAAATGTTTACTCATTCATAATTAGCTTTGCTCTTCTATTTCTGCTTTATATCCAAAACAACAATAAAGAATTTTCATTTAATATAATATTAATATTCCTATTCTCTACAAAAAGGGCCACCTGGCAGCTATGCTGCAACTAGTAGTTCATCCTCTGCTTTTATCCTGACACAGCGACCAGTAAACTGTGCAATCATATTCTTCCAGCTTTATTTTTTGTGGATAGGCTGTATCATTCAGCCGTCCGTTATTAACAGCAATAATAATGCAATTATAATTGCAGCTCCATAATTATATTATGCTACAGAATAATATTGGACAGTTTATTTAGGCGAGTGTTGCACTGTGATCAGCTATTAAATATTAAAAGGTTACATGTGTTATACAATCTCTGCAAATATTTACCCTTCAAAGCTATCATCTGTTTATTTAAGCTCTTCTAACTCTAGATTCTCAGGAAGTTACAGGAAAGGCACTCAGAGTAACAAGAAACAAACATTGATGTTGGAGTGTCAGCATAAGATCGGAATCTAATCATTCTGGGTTTCTGCGCTTTTCTTTACTTCTTGTTTCTTCAGAGCTTTTCAATGCTGACTTCCTTCTAGAAGATGGATTTCTTTTGTGTCCTTGTGTTTGAAAAATTTGTCCTGGTATTTAAACAAGTAAAATATTACAAAATAATGTAATAATAATTTTTATGCAATATTCACCTTCATTTTAGAGATTTTCAATGTTCTAGTGACAGTAGATATTCTAGAGTCTAATACCCAACATCGTTCAACCCACTTTCTGGACCAGTATTTCTCGGATTCCATGGAACCCCAGGTTTCCTCCAGAGGTTGCTGGGGGCCTCCTTAAACAATGAGGACTTTTTGCCTCTCATGTCAGTGTAAGTGACACCAATGATCTTTTTGGCTATCTATAGGGGTAACATTCTTCCCAATGGCCAGCAATGTAAGAGGCATTCTTCCCACTGACCGCCACACTATGGCGGTCAGTGGGAAGAAGCTGTGGATATAGTCATTAAAGCAGGAGTTCCCTGAAGACCTGAAAGCTATTTCATGGGTTTCAATGATTATAGCGTAAAGTTGCCATGGAACTCCTTCCTCACATAAATATCATCCATGTGCTCCAAGATTGGTCATTCACCACCACTGGTAGCTGAACTTGTTCTTCTGTTCATTGACCAGTTGTGTTAATGGCTGCATATGCTATGCTGGTTTGTCTTAAATTGTCCTGACTTTGAAACCCGTAAAGTAGTCCAGAGGCCATTAGAGTTACCGGTCCATTACTTGTTCTTTGGTGAAGAGCAGGAGACACTTAGACTCCACGCCTCGGGTAATTCTTTGTCACCTACCAGAGGGCGTAGGTCTAATGCTAGAGCACTCTTTGTGCATAAGAAATGGAAATCAATATTCCCTTTAAAAATATGTAAATATTACTTCTATCTTTTACCAAGACCATAACATTTATAATAAAACAGTTAACTCTCATGACTGGCACAGAACATTTGGTCACCTTTGCATCTAAGCCATTGGCTTACAGTTGACCCACCTATAGTCATTTACAAAAAGTTTGACAACAATGTCCTAATTCCATACCAAAAAGCTTCCAGCCTTCTGAACCTTTGGGTTGGAGTTCTCGGCCGGTCCTGACAGTTACCATTTTTAGGATGAATGTTATGGTCCTGGTAAAAAGGTAAACTAATGCTCTGGCATTTTTGTAGGGATAATTGATTTCTCATGTACAAAGGGTGTTCTAGTTTTAGGGCTACAATCCTTGGCAGGTGACATGGGGTTACCCGAGGCATGGAGTCTATGTCTCCCCTGGTCTTCACTGGAGCACCCACAAAGAGTGATGGGCCTTGGACTACTTTGCTGCCGGGGGAATACCAGGTCATGACCCTCAGGCTGTCTCCACCAAGGGCAAGTGGGACAGATAGTGTAGGAACAGCCAGAGATCATGTTCTGGGTAGGCTGGAGTCTTGTAAGGAGTGTTAGCGGCAAGCCAGAGTCTGGACAGACAGCTGGTGGTCAAAATGGTTTGAGGTTATTGCAGGAATCCGGAAAGGCAACCGGGCAGCTGGGTAAAGTCACGGGTAACTCATTGAGGATCCAGGATCTGCATTGACCAAAGACTTAATTAGGTGTGCGATTGCTACATGTGTTTGCACATAGCCACATGTGTGCTCTAGTGAGCACATGTGCAAAGGAATGCAGTGCGCATTAAGTCCTGCACGGGCTGCACTAAAGTAGCTGCACATGAGCGACATCAAACGGCAGGCATAGAGGGGATACAAGCAAGACAATTGTTAACATCTGGAAAATGTTTCATGTACTCCGGCAAATGTCAATAATCCAAAGAAATCTCTTTTGTAGACCGATCTGTCAATTCCTTAAGAAATTCAGTACTTATTCCTAACATTTTATCTGACAATATCTAATATAAAATCCTGGGGCCTCTTTATAAAAAATTGGCTAAATCAAATGCATTTGTGCTGGATTCATCACTTCTTTTAGCTGTAATAATGCTTTTTAGAAGCAGAGAGACAGAGCAAATGCTGAAAAAAAGAAATGTGAATTTTAGACAGATATATTTAAAGTGGCAGTAAATATGGAAGTTTGGATAAAACATGGCGGATGAACGTAGAAAGACAGGACTTTCCCTGACTGTCAAGACATGAACATAATTTTCTCGGAGTAGAAGCCGTACTTGTTGTAGATTGACCTGCTTCCTCTTAAGATTCTTCTAATCATGAATCCATTTGACTATTCAGTCTTTCTTTCAGAAGAAAAATGAAAGGTGTTAATTGAAGAGCAGATACTACAAGTTCAGCGGAAAAGATAACAAAGTGAGAATTTCAACAATGACATCCGTGCCAATCTGTGCGACTCTGCAAGGTCTCGAAAGAGAATGTTTAATCACAGTCTGTCATGTGGGGTTACAAAAACACGACTGGAACAAAGTTAACAATTCCTGTACTTCATTATTACAAAAAATAAAGTGTGTACATATTCCTATACATATATAAATATTTAAAATGCTGGTCATTTTTTATACAGAGATTATCATTACCCCCCTCTCCTCTCCTGCACATACGGTGCATTGCCATTCCCTCTGCACAACCCAGCTGTACACATTGCCCACTGCACTCTTCTGTATACCCAGCCACAGTCTTATCCTTGGATTTGCTTGCTGCCTTCCACACTTGGCTCCTGTACATAATGGCCATTGTCATACCTTCCCCACCTCTTTCCTCAATATATTGCCCCTGTTATACCCTTCACACTCCTCTCCAGATCATACTACCCACTGTAATACCCCCTAATGGACATATTGTTCAAAATGGGCTTAATTTATTAAAGCATTCCAAGAGTGGAGCGGATAGACTATCATGGGTGAGCCTGAACGATCCAGCAAACATGGAAATAATTTCTTAGAAAATGACACTCCCTGGCAGGTGACATGGGGATACCCGAGGCATGGAGTCTATGTCTCCCCTGGTCTTCACTAGAGCACCCACAAAGAGTGATGGGCCCTGGACTACTTTGCTGTGGGGGGAACACCAGGTTGTGACAAAAAAAATGTTGCTAGTATTTTGCCTGGACCAAATCAAATCCAGGTTTGCTGGATCATCCAGTCTCTCTCCACCATATTTTGAATGCCATCTTTGACCACACTTTGACCACGCCATCTCTTGAGCGGACCTTCATTTGCACAGAAAGTGAAAGTGCAGGAATGGGCAGTTAGTGTTCACATCCAAAGATAAACACTGAAGGCTGGAAAATGCTTGTGTTCACTTTTCATGCTCAACAACACAACAATGCCCCGTATCAATGGCCAATGAGAAGAAAATCACATGTGTTGGTGGGAGGAGAAATGTTCTGATATTGTGAGTAATAATATAGCATGCAGAAAAGGTGGCATGGGCAATAGTGCCAAAGTGGGGTTGAGGGGACAAATAGCCAGCGGAGGAGGTAAAAGAAAAACTATAGGGCCAAAAAACTGTAAGGGTACAAAGGTGCCTAGCAGGGTTGGGGGACACAATAGTGCCCAATGATGGAAAGGAAGGCACAGAGGTAATAGTGGCCAGAGGGAGTGGAGGAAAACAATAGTGATCAGCAATGAATTTGAGGAAAGATAACATTGTTCATTTTGTAGGAAATAGAGGTTTGGATCAAAAAAGTGGTCAAAAATCTCTAAAATGACTTCTTAGTACACTAAATTCTTTTGTTTAAAGCTAAACCTCACACTGTTGTAAGCTCAAAGAAAATACTAAAAAACAATAATAGTAATAATAATAATGATAATAATAATAAGCTGGTATCGACACTCCTGAAGAGTTCACAGGAATCTTGCTGTGCCGGCCGACTTCATTTGTCATACAAGTTCACCATATTTCCAGACAGTTCAATTATTCTTAATTAGAGCAAAATTATTTGTGCCCTTAGCAGCATGGCATCGGATATCTGTTAATTATAAGATGTCTTGTTCCTCTCTTGCCCATTATCCTGACATACAGAACAGCACTTTAATTAAACATCGTTGTTTGATGTCAGCATTGGGTTCGTGTTTTCATCTTCTCCAGAGCTAAGCACCTCTTGCTGATGGATGAATTAATTACCTGGTGGCAGCGTTAGGTGGACTTGGAGTGAATTGCCGAGTTCCACACTACAATTCTGAAAATTTGCCGACTGTGATCATCTATTTGAGAGGCTGATGTGTGAAAAGCGAATTCAATGATAGTGAATGTCCAATGTAACCAATTGGACCTGTAACATTGAGTGAAAATGTATTTCTGGTGTATCATAGAGGAAACAAGAATACCCAGTAATGGTCCCTTCGTGATTATTCTGTATATATCATCAGAAGTTCAGCTTTGGAAGCATGACTTTCAATCATTCACTTCCTGCGGGTGCGATGAATCATTCATGGATGAATCAGATTTGATACTTGCAGATAATGACATCAAATTTCTCACCTGTTTCCACTGTGTGATGTTTGTGAATAGAAATCTAGAGAAAGCTGGGAATACCTGACATGTTATTTTAATACGCACAATAAATTAAAAAACGAGGATTGCTTTGGAGCGCCGATATTGCGGCACCGTTATACACTTCACAATAAATTTTGATGAAGTCAGTGAAAGGCGCCTAATGTTTACTAATTTTGAAGGAATCTTCATTTGTACATTTAAATCCTTAAAAGATGAAAAAAAAAGAGCCGGATTGTTCTGTAACACAGACATTAACAAATAGGAAATCATCAGCTCTGACCGCTATGCCATGGGACCGGATTAGAAAGAATTGGACCTGGCAATGCGCTGATTGATTCATGCATGACTGGTAACCCTCTAATCGTCTGCCACACTAGGGTTGATTTATCAAGCGAATGCGCGGAAGCTTGCCTGGCGCATATACGATCCGCGGGGAACAAAGTATTACTGAGATCCAATGGCAGGTGCTGGCGTGCTCGCCTGCTGACTTCCAACATTGATAAATGAGCAGTGGGGTTAAGAATTCGCCAATTAGGGTGATTAATTTTCAGCTGCACGATTGAGGTGGGTCTGTTAAGCTCTGTCAATGGTGATATCATAGCAATCAATTAGCGCTCACCTGGTCCCTGTTCTGACTGCACCTACAGCCCATTACAGGTCAGTTGGAATCTTTGTTGCTTGATCTTTTTTTGGTATGTGCTACATTTTTTGTTACATTATACTAATTCAGAAACTTGCTTCATTTATAACTAGATTGGCGGCAATTGATGTTTTAATACATTTTTTGGACTGGTTGCAACACTGCAAACTAATTCATATGAAGCTGTATATATTCTAATTAGCACTTTATAATGTGTCATCTCCTCGCACAATTGTATGAATGTAAAAAAACAAAAGTTCCAAAGCATTTAGAGTTGGATTCAAATTTCATTATATTTTGGCTTTAGAGAAATCAAATATTTGAAAAAAAAGATTATTGGCAAAGATGGTATATTACATGTATTAAGGAACATTTAGTGATTTCACTTGTGTGTGTATGTAAAAATATATTAATTATTATATATATAATATTTTAACTGAACTGGATTGGGGGGGGGGGGTGGACTAACCAAGTATGCTTGGATGGTATGCATTGATGTGATTTTTTGTAATCCTCATTTTTGTTAGCTTCATCTGTTGCTGGAATGTTTTTGTGCCTGTTTGAAAATGATGTTCTCTATTAGTTAGCAATTCTTCAACCTGTTTTCTTACAATGTATATGTAATCATTGTTAGTAAAGGTTTGGTCATTTTATCCAAAAATAATTAGTACAAATATCTGCATGGTACACTACTAGTTGCCTTTGTCCCATTCTCAAAGTCATATTATCACATATTGGTATTTAAATGTATTATGTAAGTTTTATTTTTATGAATAAATTGTCATGGTTTTTATTTATTTTTATTTTTTTTAATAGCCTGACATTTGCTGAATAAGCTGTGGTTTTCCTTTAATATACTTCACTCATGTTGATTTGCCGCCACACAACTCCTCTTTACATTTGTAGTAGTGTTATAGGTTTATTGTCATTGTGCTGTGCTGCCTGATCTTAGCACTATTGTATACAAACACACTTCCACTCGCTGTCCAAACTGGTTGTGAATTAGTTGTCCAGCTGAGTTGCATACTCATTCTAACACACCTGATGGTGATGGAAGGAGGTCCAGGTTGCCAAGTACAACACCAACACAACATCAAAGCTCATTGATTGCCAAGCTCACAAGCAGGGTCAAGAACTCCTAAATATTGGATTGTATGAATTATTTAGGTGTTTACATGATTCAAATAGGTGGATTCCTTCTTTAACCAGAAACAATATCACAGTAGTCTGTGATGTGACATTCCAGCAAAGGGCTGTTATCATCCAGTTACAGAATAGATTCAATTATTAGGATGTGTTAAACAGCATGTTAAATCATGTTTTGCTGCTGGCAGCTAAATGGCAGGCGGTTTTGAAGTGCTGGGGAACACAGTTCACGCGCACATAGCAGGTTCGCATTGGCGCATAAACAATGCTACCAAACATCTGAATTTTATTAAGACAATTGTGCTGTTTTTTGCTTTTCAACAATTCATAGAAAAGAAATGCTCAAAAACAATCACAATTTGCTTTTTAAATTGTAAGTCTGTTAGATCACCGAAGGATAAAGATCCTTGGAAACTGTAAAAACAACATGGCTACAAACACAATAACATAGCATTAACATTGACTTATCAATTGCAAGATGGACAGTGAAACATTCAAAGTTTACAAAACAAAAGTAGCTCGTGTGCTAAATGGTAAGCAAAGTATCAAATGTAGCAACATATATTAGGATAACACACCAAACAAGACCCCCCAAGAAAATGTAGAGGTACAATAGTGTAAAGCAGATTTGAGGGAAACAGTGCCCATTGAGGGGAATGAAGGCATAACAGTGCCCAGAAGGGATGGGGGGAAAACAATATTACCCAGCAGAGGATTGAGGGGGGGAGGATAACAGTGTTTACTGAAGGTGGAAACAACAATAGTACCCAGCAGGGGATGGGGGAGTAAAATAATGCCTAATGGGGGTGAGAAACATGATTAGTCCCCAGCAGGGGTTGGGGTAGTAAAATAATGCCTAATGGGGATGGGAATCAACAATAGTACCCAGCAGTCAGCAATAGGGTCAGTACAAAACACTTGTAGTAGTCTATGTCCCAAGCTGCTCCCTTTTGCTCTAAACCCTATACTATCCCAGGACTAAGCAAAATCTTATTGACAGGAGATCATGGAGACCCTAATTTCTGGCAGAGCAGCATTTAAGAACAGTGTTTTCATCTCTGGGACACAGCCTAGATGTTTTAAATCCAGGATAGTCCTATGGAACTTGGGATGGTTGGGGGAAGCACATGACTATTTTGTCTTGGTCTGTCTCTGTAAGGTGGTGGCCATCTTGGTAGAGGCGGATCTTTGTTTCCCAATGTCAAAGCTGCCCTTCTGATGATTGGTGATCCAATGACTGGTGGGGAAATAATGAAGATGCAGTAGAAGAGCTACAGGAAGCTCATATCCACAGAATAAATATAACATGCATGCAGATCCTTGCACTACAGGTCTTCAGGTACAGCTTTTACTCCAGCAAGGAAAGCAGTCAGTGGCACAGTGGTAACAAATGAATAATTCATTTTACCAGTTTGTCAGCCTATAAAAATAATTAAAAAGGAATCATAATTAAATATTAAAAAAGGCTTACATGCTAAAATAATTCACAAAGTTTTTGTCAAATCACAGAGTGTGCTGGCTTCAATGATCATGGAAGAGTTAAACACACTGCTTGACTCCGACACCGGCTTTTTCATCTCCAGCCTGCCACACTCTCCTCCAGTTTTCCAATTTACTGACTGCAATTGACTTCTATGTCATAATCTGCAAAGGGAGATAAAAATGTAAAAAGGATCCAATGCCTCCTTGTAGAAACTGTCATTAGAACAGCACTTACCATAATAATGTGAATTATTGTACAATTAAACAGAAGCGAGGCCATAACAGGCAAAGCTCGTCACTATTACTGGGCACCTGTTCCTCCTCCCAGCTTCAATGCTCCTCCGTAATTGTTCAGGGTCTCCTCTGTGTCCTCGTTATCAAGTCTGCCTCGCCGCCATGTAAATCTCTTTGTATGGCTTTATGGGGTACTCTGGCTGCAGAGAGCAGCAGTCACTAATGCAGTAAAATGTTTGCAGGGCAGTTAAAACACACCTCTGGCTGGAAATGAAAGTATGTCTCATCTGTAGGCTACCCTCTCTCTTAATAAAACATTGGCTTTTTTTAAATGTATTTTTCATTTGTTTTACATTGTTTAGGCAACATGAACCAGTGGGGTGCGTATGAGATCTGGAGCTGCGTTCAGTGGACAACTACAAGAACCAGAAAGGTGAAGGTGGCTCCTGCTGCCAGACCAGACAATGATAATGGCATTGGACAAGGCTCCCAGGTGAGGACCTGCAGGTGAGAGATGGTTTCTTCACACGTTGCATTCAGGGGCATTTAGAAAAACAGCTCCTTCCTACAAATATTCTTTAAATGGTGGCTACATCACAAATACAAGTACATTTGGCCACACCCACAGAATTGTAAATATTAAAGCTGAACTGCAAGTAAACACTTGAATAATAGATACAATATCTAGAAGGGGATCTGTCCTTCCAGTCTTGAGATTTACACACGTCCAGGCATATGACACTCCTTTCTCTATTACAGTTATAGAATGTAGAAGGGTTACAGTTGTGTATTCCCTCCACTCCATCCTGCTGACTCCTGAAGACCTCTGTGATATACTGAAGGCATCTCCCTACCATGTACTATGTACTCCCTACCATGGATGTCTCTGCAGCTAGCAACCCTGTTCATGAATCTCCGGATTCTTCCTCCGGAAGTTTGTGTCTTCTTACTGCCCTGTAACATGTAAATCCTTGCAAACAGGCTCCTTTGCCTATGCCAGGCCTCCGTCACTGTTGGCCGATATGCTGTAAAAGTAAGAACTCTGCCCCAGTAATTAATTTGGAACAATGATGCTCTCATGGCAGTGTTGTGGCAGGACCTAGCAGGCCATATTATTAATAAGGTAGCCGGCCTTGATCTTCCACCTACCCTTGATGACCTATGTGTCCTGGTTGAGACCCACTTACAGGAGTGTGCAGAAGAAAACCAGAGAGTCCAGCATTTCAACAGATTGTTAGGAGATGCTTATCTGTCCGGCAATATCGCGTTGTGCACCATCGCAGTACCAAACTCTATTCTGTCCAGCAATGTCCCTTATAGCAGCAAGGAGATCTAAGAAATAGCAGCAGCCCCTGCATCCCTTTAGCTGTGCAGCCTATGATGTATTTTATCTGCATCCCCAGCTCAAACTCTGAGGCTGTACACAGCTGAAGGGGATTATAGGAGCAGATCAGTTCCGGACTCTACCCTGAGCTGCCATTGGCTGCTAGGACATTATGGCCTCTCTGCTGGCAGCCCCCAGTACCTGCTGTAGTGTTAAGCTGGGATGACCTTCTGCTGGGTTGTAAATTTGTATTTTGGATTTACTGTTGCTGACTTTGCCTGTTTCTAACTCTGGGAGTGTACGCTGCCTGGACTGACCTTTTGCCTGCGCCCCCCGACACTTTCCTTTTTTTCGCCCTTGAATACCTCTCCTGGTGGGCTGATTAACTGAAAATGACCTGGCTATACCTGACCTTTGCCTGTGACCCCCAAATCTGCTTTGTCTTTACCCTTGGATACCTTGTCTGGGGGATGGATTACCTGTGAATGACCTCTGGCTCTGTGTTCTGGACTTATCCCTGCTCAAATCTTGGTACTGCATTATCTGTGGGCTCCTGGACCTCTGGCAGGCCCTTCCCTAGACACAACCCCCTGCATACTAAGTCCTGGGGGCAAACGTGTGCTGGGAAACTCAACCAGTCTCCGGAGGTTTACCATAGGTGAAGAGTGCAGCGTTAGATTGGGGGACTGGTGTCTGGGGAGTACTGTTGCGGGACCAGGACTTTACAGGTTGCCTATTACTTCCCAAAATATGCTGCCTTCCACCATTGTGCCCATGCAAATAGATGGGGCATGGCTTTGTCCTGTGGAACGTGCCCTCGGCTGTGACTGGAGAAGGCCATTATAAGCTAAACTACCATCAGAATCTGCACCTTGCCCATTCTGCAGCCTAGCTGGCTGGTGACACAGAAAGCCCACCACCCCACCAGAGTTCTGTGACAATTTATCTTCCGATCTAAAGATGAATAATGCCTACTACTGAGCTCAGTCTCGAAATTTCAGCCCATCAGTGTGCTAGTGCTTTGATCCCTGAGCATCGATGATGTGAATGGGGATTTTTGAGCGGTGACAACCTTTTCTATGCAATGATCATCTGCCTGTTGGTACCACTCCTAGAACAGATGGTCAGTAGTGTTACATGTTTAGTATTAGTAACATTCTGCCAAATACAGATTAATGTTTAGGCTTGTATGGTTGGTATGGTAGGTAATATTTGGAAAATGTTTAAGGTAAAAAAAGAGAGCAGCCACTGCCCATGGTGAACATTTACTTGCCACTACTGCTAATATTGTCTGCATGAAATGGGCTATAACCCAGTTATCAATAAAAACAATGGTGAGAATGTTTTGGGACAATTTTCCAATATGCCTGAATCCGGCCAGGAAAAGATCCTCAACATAAAACAAAAATTAGTCCCAGTCACATGGTTCCCCTTGGGTCAGCTTTGGGTGCACCATCTTAGTACGTCACCTGTAGCTGATCCCGGCAGAGTGTATGTTCCAGCTCCGTGTTATTTCCTGCAGGTAAAGCTATCTTTATTTTAAGCCATTTTCAGTCCATGTTTTATGCATTTATCTGATTCAGTTTTATGTTTCTCTCTTTGATTTTTTAGATATTTTTCCACAAAGCATTGTCAAGCGAAAAGCGTTCTCTTCCAGGATTATGCCGCAGATAAATCAAATATTCATATATAATGTGCATTACCTTCTAAAACAGCCCATTCTTTGTAGCTCTCCGGCAAGGCAGTAAAATAGTTTAGCAACTGTCAGAGTAGCAAACAGAATAACAGTCCGATTTATTATAGAATTGAGAAGGGGTATTGAGGTAATAGAGATGGACTGCATACCCCAAAGGAGGCTGTCATGAAATTCAATAATAATAGTCGAGGCGAACCTTAAAGATGCAGGCAGAGCCATATTAAATTTAGTGACCCGCGGGGCACATAGCTATGGGGTGAAATTACGTGGGATGAACTGGTTAGGCTTTTCATAGACCCTGCAAACAGCTAAGTTCTGTGGAAGGCAATAATAAGGAGTTAAATGGAAGGCAGGGAAACGATTGTATCCAGCAGCAATGACAAAAGGACGGTTTCGAAATGCAACATTTTCCAACATTGTCCAAGGGAACAAAACTCTGGTAAAACAATTAACAGCAAGTAGGCTCCCCATTTTTAACCCAACCATTCTTCCATAGACCCCTAAGGAGTTCCCCATCCTGGAAAACTATGGCATGATATAGGGGTGGACAGCTTCTTTTTTCTTTTGCCTTTCTGGTGTCCTGGCAGTGCCACATCTTCTGCAGTTCTTCACTGCCACTAATTAGGTAAGACCTCATGTTCCAAGACTACTCCATTGCATTTAAACCTTTGCTTTTCCACCTGCTGGTACTTTGTTGCCTTCAAGTTGCTCTGTCTTCACTCCCAGTGTTGGTACCATCTTACCCAGCTTTTGCAGACCATGGATGATCTCTCATGACCCTCATCTAAGCAGTGGTCTTCATGCAATTTTTCCAGTAATATCAGTCACATCCAGTGCTGATCCAGGGAACGTCTGATTGCCTCATGGAATCAGGAAGGAATTTTTTCCCCTGTTGGAGCAAATTGTACCCGGGGGTTTTTTTTGCCTTCCTCTGGACCAACTATGTCTTATAGGGTTTTATATCTGGGATTTGTTTATTTCCCTAGCGGTGGAACTTGATGGACTGCTGTCTTTTTTCAACCTAACCTACTATGTAACTATGGTACTATGGTACATCACCATCCATTAGCACCCATGCCACATCAATGTTCCTACACTCTCAGTCTTAAAACCCAGGGATGCTTGGACTGGAGCAGTAAGAGGGGCCACCCTTATCAGGTGCTGAAATACTTTTGACCCAACAAATGACCAGAGGAAAAATCCATAAGAAGAGATCAAACCTAAATATTCCTTTTCATCACTATCTTGACACTCATGCTTTTGGCTCATGGGATGAACAGTACTAGTCTAATTGTGGTGGAATCTTTGGGAATTGATTAGATGAATAGTCCATGCAAAACTTAACTGTTCCTAGCTATGATGATGTTACACAGATACGGCCTACTGGTTTAAACTTTCTTTCACCAGTCACAACAGAAATTGTTTCCCAAGTCTATCCAAAACTACAAGTAAGAAGGAGGACAACTGAGGTTTTCCTATTTAGCAATTCAAATTGTATTGTATACCAAAAAACGTTTTTTGGTATCCAATACAATAAAGTATAATATACAAAATTCATCATCAAAATATATAGGCGGTTCTAAAATAGTAGGTCAAATCCCAATAAATAGCATAGGATGTAAGACCATGGACTATACTATCCGAAACTAAACATTCGTTGGCTGGAGTTCGGCTTTTAAAGGGCAATGACCCTTCTGGTGGACTCCCACTGCATAAACATGGAGGTTGAAATTCCTGGAGTTGTAGTAAGTTAGATGTTAAATGTGAAGCTAATCGAATGATTCGGTGCCAACCTGTCTACAAAAAAAGGCAAGAGCAGTAACCAGTGGTATTAATGATGGGAGACTCAATGCCACCATACCACACTTTCATATTTCAAATGTAAACTTCTATCAACAAAATTCCAAATCATTGATGCCTGCTGATGTGTAAATAAGTTTATCTACTAAATGAGATTCCATGAATATTTTGATATCTGTGCCCACCTCACCAGGAGCCAGCGAGGGTTGTTTTGTGTTTCCAACCCACCCACCATTGCCTAAAGTTTTTCTATTGGTCCATCAAAGCAGAGCTTGTTTTTGTTCCTGATTCAGACATATCCAAGAACACAAATGGATCACTTCTGCCAGACAAGGCATAGAGACTCTACGAAAGTAAGTCATTATATATTTTGGAAAATTTTAAACACTACATTTGGGGGTTTTTGCATAAAAGAACAGACCAGGGTACATTGTCTCGCATTTCTTCAGGGCACATCAGTTTATGATAATCCTGCTGCAATGTGACAGTCCTTTTTCTAAAGATTTTATATTTTTTTATTCTCTGTTTTGACATCATGAAATGTTTCCTCCACAATATGTTTCTCCTGTGTGGCGCGATATTCTAGCAGCTGCTCTACTCGGCGGTGAAGCCTGAGGCGCTCGCTCTTCCCGGCACGCACTCGGATCTCCCATATGCTACATGAATGTCTTCAGTTCTCATGCCAACGTCACTTGTTTTACATTTCAAGATTGTGCTTTGGCGGTTTCAAACTTTTAATGAACAATCGCAGGCAGCACTGAAGTGAGAAAACACGACAGTCAATGAAAAGTACGGGAAGATTCACAGAGTCTGGGAGGTTTGCATGATGTTCTACAACTGCATGAAACAAGATATCAAAAGCCCACATATGGTATGTATTGGATGGGTATTACTTCTTTTTAAACCCAAGAAGAAAAGTATGGTATATTAAAGATTACCAAGTCTAAGATTTGGTGGCTGCATTACTTTTCTGTTTTCTAGCAATTTTCCTTTATTTCAACCTGGTGTTCCTGCCAGTAACACACTTCCTGCTGTAGAAGGGCAGCACTCTGCCACTGCCACATCCCATTGAAGATAGCTGGAAAAATGCTAATATAAAACAGAACTAGGCTTACAGTACCATCTGTATGCTGATGACACCCAAATTTATCTGTCCACCCCTGACCTGTGTCCCTCAGTCCTGGATAAGGTCTCATGCTGCCTGTCAGCCATCTCATCATGGATGTCTGACCCATTCCTGAAACTCAACCTGGATAAGACAGAACTCCTCATCATTCCCTCCTCAAATTCCAAATCCCCCCCAGACATATATCTAACTGTTAACAACACTGTTATTCGGCCCTCTCCTCAGGCACGCTGTCTTGGTGTCACCTTTGACTCGGCCCTCTCATTTACCCCCCATATTCAGAACATTTCCAGGTCCTGTCACTTT
>NC_092863.1:105634598-105639617 GCF_032062135.1 Pyxicephalus adspersus | reverse complement strand
TAATAATAATAATAACTAGGAAAAAGCTATCAATTGTATATGTAACAAATAAATAGGGAGCTAATAGTAAAACTGTATGGGTACATTATATGGGCAACGTCAGGGGTTCCTTTTCCTCGGCCTTCCAGTGAAGTCCAACCCTTCAAGACCTTATGGATTTTAGCATGCCAAGCAATCCACCTCTTCCTTGAGCTATTGCAATAGCAATTTGCCACATTTTCTATGCATAGCATCAGGCCTCATTGTCATATATAACCAGATTTTGATTTTTAGTCTGATCTTACGTAGGTGGGACCTTTACAGTTGCTAGGAAGCTCCAGGCAGTGGACAGTAATGGTCCATTCTTTGCAGGTGGGAAGCCAAGGATAAAAGTAGGTGACTTGCAACATCTTGACCATTCTTTGTCTATGGTGAGCCATTGGTAAAAGTAGCAGATGACATGCAACATCTTGACAAATCTTTGTCTATGATGAGCCAAGGATAAAAGTAGTGGTGTAGTGGTGACATGCAACATATTGACAGTTCTTTGCCTATGGAAAGCCATTGGTAAAAGCAACATTTTGACCATTTTTTGCCTATAAATAAAAGTAGGAGATGACATGCAATATTTTGACCATTCCTTGTCTATGATAAGCCATTGAAAAAATTAGCAAATACCATGTAACAACTTGACCATTTTTTGTCTATGGTGATCCACAGATGAAAGTAGAAGGTAACATGCTGATCAGGAGTGCAGTTTCCAGGGGTGAGGAAGCATTAACGAGACCACAACCTTACCAGACAAGTGAAGGAGGCCTTACTTATGATCTGGACTTTCATGGACGTATATTGATAGTTGGAAAGACCATATCCATCCTAATCCTTGTTGGTAAACTTATCCTTCTACTGTTTGGTAACTTTTCTTTCCTCCATCATTTAATTTCATAGGTGCAGTTACCATCTGCAGAAATCTTCGAGCCCAGGAACATAAGGGTTATTGTTTACGTACTTGTTAAATCAACACAAATCCAGTTATGGTGCCAGTTCTCTAAAAACCAAAATTTGCAGTAAGTTTGACAGCATGCAGCCTTTCAACCTTTCCATCAGTAATCCTATTTTTATTTCCCAAATAGTTGATGTTTACTCACCCAAATAAATATATTTTTTTATATTGATTTTTTTTTTACTACACACATGTAAAAGCCACTTCATGAAAAGGATGACTTGAGTTTTCGTGCATTGTTCCTTTGTAGCAGCACTAGCTTCTGGTCGATGATCTCTTGGGTTCTGCAGGATGCTCATAAGGACAAGAGGAAGCAAGGTCATTTGAGGTTTGCTACCTTGGAGACAAAACATTTCATCAGAATGGGAAAAAATTGATTGAGAAATAATTGCTTGCAAAAGTTAAATGTGTCATTTTGAAGCATTTTTTTTTCTTTGAATTTATGAATCGATACATTTGTGGACACAAAATAACAGAAAACTTTTTTAGGATAGAGAATGGTAAAACTTTTTTTCTTTTTATTTCTGAGTGGCATTTGGGAGATTTCTCCCACCATTCTGTCCCATAGATACAACAAAGCGTGAGACAAAATCTCTTTAAAGAGGGAGAGATTCCCTCTTAGACCTTGTACCAGGAACAGGTGCACTAAAACATTTAGTAGAAATGAATATGGAGGCTTGGGCATTATAACAATTGTCTGGGGTTATTGGAATTAAGGCAAACCCTTAGACCTTGTCACTGGAACAGGTCCAATGAACCCATAATATTTTAAAATGGTAAGTAGGCTGAGTGTTTGGCTTCAGATCTACAATATCATATAGAAAGAAGAAGAGGAAAGAACAGGCTTTTGTGGTCAATAATATTTATTAAACAATTGTATTTGCTTTCAAAACATAATAAACCTTGTTTAAACAAAGTCTAACTATGCAAGTTCCGAAACATAGGACTAGGCTAGGTGGTAAAGCAAAATTCTGTGTTTTACATGTCACATATAATAATAATTTTTGCGAATACTGTCTTGATATCCAACGCGTTTTGCCAAAGAAGCTTCTTCAGGGGATTTTGGGACCAGAGTTTGTATTATAAGTGGTGATTGGTAAACACAGAGAAGGTGAGTGAGTAAAATTAATATGCAAGATGTCCAAATCTTTGGTTGGTAATATAGAGTTTCAAGGTTGGCTGCAAAACTGAAATTGCAGTGGTGGTATTGTGTCAGGTGTTATTAACGGTAACTTTTCCTTTTAGTGCTTAGGGTGTTGGAAAAAGCAGGAAGAATGTCCACTTTCATATACGACCCTTCCCATACATCCATGGGAGAATGTTCCAAGTATTATTGTAAGAGTTTTTAGTTTGAAAGGCTCTCAATCAACTTTTCTAGTATAATTGTCCTGGACCTTTCTAGATTAATCTCATAGGAATATGATAAAGAGTTTCTCGCGTTAGTGGAAAGTGGGAAGGATTGAGAGCTTTTCAAACTGCCACAGGCAATGCCAACGGGATAAATGTAACTTCTGCACATGAGATGAGTAGGAGTTACACCATCTTATCAATAAACACACTTGAAGAATTTTGTAAAAAGTTTTTATAGGAATGGGGATTGGGGATGCCTATTAAGGCAGCCCAAAAAGAAACTTTGTAGATGCGAATGATCCCCTTCAAGTGCTTCTTATAAACCATTGCTTCAAAGAAAAAAAAACGCAAACAGAAAACTAAACTAAATAAAAAATGTAAAGCCGAAGCACACAATAATCAATTATGCAAAAATTGAATTTTCAAATGGCTCAGCAAGCAAAATTGAGAGTTATTTAGCAAAGTTTCTATGAAAGTTGTAATTGTGCATCAAAATCAATTCATATCAAAATCAGTTTTGCTGCCATGACTTATGACTTATCCATAGTCAGTGAGTGTGTCTAGTGCTGCTCTATTCAATTTTAATTGCCCTTTAATTATTCCCCGTCACCTTACATGAACCCTACGAATATTGAAAAGTATTTATTATTATGTTTATTTGGAATCCAGAAGTCCCTTTTACATGGAGGCCCCAAAGATATTTGAGCTGTTATCTGTCTAGTATCTTCTGGCATTAGAAGTAAGATGGAACTCCTGGCAAATATACATTTACCAAATAGAAATACTTATTTACCATAGGGGAAAATTAAAGGTTTTTATTCAAAAATATGAAAACTATATAAGATTGAATTATTACGGGAACAGAACTCATGTATAGTGGATATGTTTTTTCATCTAAAGTTGAAATCTTGAGCTGAAATCAGAACTGACGCGTTTCACACTTTTGGCTTCTTCAGAGGATCATACGATGTGCAACCGACAATATTACAGAAATTTCCACCAAGGAACGTGTTTGTAAAGGTTGTCCTTTCAAACTGGAGCAGGGGAAATTCTCCTTCACTTGGTTGTAGGAATAAAGGTTGTAGGAAGAGGTAATTATTCCGACTGGCCAGGTTACGGTGCAGGGAACCATTCTTATATTCTTTGGCCATGTTATATAAATAGCTTTGTTTTCTCGTTATAATTGCACCTAATTTTATTAAGATAAAATAGCAACCATTGAAGCTCCCATGGTGGGAAAAAGAGGAGGTCGGGACTATGAGGCCTTTACAGTTTGCCGAATGAGCAGCCGGTATTCAATCTGGCGAATAGAAAAGTGAGGTCACTCAGGGCAGCTGCTGTCCAACAGGATCACAAACCCAATTGAACCATATAACAAATACTTCACCGGGTCTCTATTTATATGCTATCGGTGTATTTAGCTGTTTCATTATTTTTTTACATCTTTGTGATTGAAGTTTTGCCGTAAAAAACGGGAAGAGTTTGGTAACTCAGTGCCGTGAGTGATTTGTGTGGCCGCTTTATGTCAGCTGACACTTTCTTCTTACTTAAGAGACTTCCGAGCGCTATAAAGATGACTTGGTGATATTTCAATATCTTTATAACCAGGAGGTTTCGCCTTCCTCATAGCGTATCGGTTTTCGGGACGTATTACTAGGTGTTTCATGTGACAACATTATTTCCAGGATTAATGGATGCGCTCCCTAGCCACGGCGGTACATACGTGAAACGCTCAGGGGTCCTCTCTTTCTTTCAGCGCTGCCATGTTATAATAATAGTAATATATGTGAGTCTTTCCAGGGAGACGGAGCACACTCTGTAATCAGCCTTACCCACAGGCTTGTTCTCTTGTTGTTCTACAGACAGAATTACTTATGGGAGTTCTCTGCATATTAACAGCTTCTGCTACGGCGACAAGAAAGGACTGTGCGTCCCTAGGGGAGCCTGCAGCGTGCAGGAAACTTTCAGGGACAGAGAATTAGAATGAGAATTAAAGCCAAACTTTGCTTTGACTCCCTGCCAGGTTAGCTATATACATTGCCAGGTTTTTAGCAAACTTGTAACTTCCTACCTGCTTTTGTGCTGTAGATGTCGCATGTCAGTGACCTTCCTAAAAAAGTGAGAAATAAATGAGAGTGCTTTGTGACAGTTTTTAAAATACAGGTCTGTTTGTTCTAATTTCAGTTTATCTCATTCAACATTACTTTTCCTGATTTCTTGACAATAATAAAACCCATTCAGACGACTTTTTCTAGCAGGGATATACTTACCTAAACCCACTAATCCACCATTTCCAGGTATGAGGGACTGGTAATCCAGTGCTCCAGATGTTTAGATAATGGCTGATCCCTGATCTTCGCATTTTCTTTCTTCTTTCTACATCCTTGGAGGAACCCTCTACTGGATTAGGCAATGTCCACATGTCCCAATGTAATGTTGGGAATGGGGATTGGGGATGTTTATTAACCTCCCTAGCAGTAACCCCGAGAGAGACGACGGTGCGTGTGTACGTCCCGGCCGCGTGGGGCAGGAAATTCAAAATCCATTGTATTGCAATCAATACAAAATAACTGTATTGAATACAATACATTGGATTTTTATGTGTAAAAGCAGTACATTGTTTTCAAGAACATTTATTTTACAGTATGTATAATACTATGAGCATAACATGTATTTTTTTTTTTTTA
>NC_092863.1:105578817-105634214 GCF_032062135.1 Pyxicephalus adspersus | reverse complement strand
AAATTTCAAATGGCTCAGCAAGCAATATTGAGAGTTATTTAGCAAAGTTTCCATGAAGGTTGTAATTGTGCATCAAAATCAATTCATAGCAAAATCCGTTTTGCTGCCATTATTGAACTTATAGTCAGTGAGTGTGTCTAGTGCTGCTCTACTCAATTTTAATTGCCCTTTAATTATTCCCCGTCACCTTACATGAACCCTACAAATAATGAAAAGCATTTATTATTCACCTATTTTTAGTTCTGCTAATTTAATATAAGGCTTCATCCTTCACCATTCCATGGCTGCTGACAACACCATCGTAGAATTGTCACTAAAGGTGAATAGAATAAGTACAGCTTTGTGCAATGAGAGAAGGCAGCAAAGTGTTTGCTTCATCCCAGAACAAAGACGGCATGATACAATGATTCATGGAGATCTCAGGCCATGCCAACTTTTCACAAAGGTTTGTTTTTGTGTATTCCCAAACCCGTAATCTTCGTGGAAATCCTAAAACAGTTAAGAAACCGGATAGCATAAAACAATGGAAAAAGTTTATTTTATTAACGACTTTTTCCTTGTCTAATGTTTTTCTTAAGAATATACAAAGGCTAGTTTAGTGTGTTTAAAAACAACTAAATCCAGTAAAATGTAGTGATAAACTGGTGTCCTTCCCACAGTCTAAGAGCATTTTCTTATGAACCTCTGAAACCCTCTTTCAAAGGAATAGAGTCAAATCCTGGGACTCCAAAAACAAGTGGTTACAGTTTTAATCATTTTCCAACTTATGCATCTGTCCACATAAGAGAGATGACCCAAAAGGGTTCAAGTAAAAAATTAGTTCTGTAACTTCAATGCCTGTATAGACAGAATTCTGTAATGAAAAAAGGGTATCAGACCAAACCAGTTTTGTGTAGCAAGTCCCGAGAGCAAAGGTTTTCTTAAATTGGGAAGCCGTTGGTATTCCCCTGAAGAAGCAGGTTCCTCCTGTGTAACATGTCGGGACATGATGAATATCACTTATTCTACATTTAAATACTTAACTATACCTTTAAAATCACTCATTTTATTTATCTGTTTTATATTCTATGTTATGATTAATTACCTATACAAATTGTTTGGGTTTAATATATCTTTAATAAATATTCTGATGTTTTAATCATTCATTTTGTTTACCACTGAACTCCATACTCTGTATTTCACTTCTCTGAATATTTATAGGCTGTTTTCTTCTGTTAAAAACATTTGACATAAAATAGATAAATAAAATATAAAAGGTACAGGTTAGTATTCAAATGTAGAATGAACAATATTCATTATGTCCCGACATGTTACGCAGGAAGAACCTGCTTCTTCAGGGGAAATTCCATGTGGCTTCACAATTTAAAGAACCTTTGCTCTGGCATGTGTTTTATTTCTCTAGTGGTTGAACTTCATGTACTTATGTCTATTTTTAACCTGACTTACTATGTAAGTATGTACTTTGTGTAATTACGAGCTTCCAATCTATTAACACCCTATGACTGAGCAACCTTAACCCTCGTATTAGTGTTCCTGAGTGTGGTCTCATTCAGGGTAGCTAAAAACATTAAAAAAAACACTTACCTGGTCCCATGGGCGTCCCTCGGTGTCCTGCTCGCCTGTACCTGTCCTCGGACGTTTGATCTTCAGCCAGCAAGTGCAGTGATGTTCCCGGACGTTGATGTGCTTGGGAGGCGCCGTGGGAAATTTAAATTATTTTGTATTGGATTTAATACAAAATACCTGTATTGAGTCCAATACCAAGAAATCCTTATAATATATATAAATATGTATAATACATTTATTTTTGTGTTTGCTGGGGTAGACTATTAACCCTTTGCACCTGTGCAGTGCTCTAATGCCTTAACATCAGCAATGTAAAATTATGGCACCATATTCAGCAAGCAAGATTAGTATTAAAAAAAGGTGCAGACTTTTTTTTTTTTTTTTTGGAAAATGACAATATTGTGTTAAAAAATGTAACTGGGTTTTGTATATTTAGGACGGCCATTGACCCTGTGCAATACCCCTCAGATCTGATATGTGTAGAGGAATAGAATGTTTCCTAGACCCTGGCATGATAATACAGAAATTGCACAGTTAGATTTCAATGTGTGGCCGCCTTAAAATACATTTTCCCCGCATGCTATGAAGGTCACGGGGCAGTGAGTTTGTTCTCTCACCATCTGTCGATACATTGTAACAATTGCAGGGTGAATATAATGGGCCCCAAGCACACAATGTCTTGTCTGTTCCGTGTCACTTCTCCCCGTTGAGGCCGCATTGTAATAATAACAATATCCCTTTAGCAGAATTTAGGCTGCGCATGTTTTTGAATTTTCCTGCAAGCGACATGAAACAATGACCGTGGCACTCCGAGGCTTCAGCCTTGTCCTTGAAAAACCAAAAATATACAAAATATCAAAGCTTCAAAAATTCTTTGTACACCTGTAAGCGGGCGCTGAAAGGATGGCAGGAGAAGAGAAATCGATTGGCTTCAAAATCCAATAAAAAGCCGCTCGGTTTCTTTGCTGTTTACGAACAGACGGAGCCACAATCTGTCAAGGAAAGACTTGCGAGGGGAAAAAAAGGGTGAATCTTACTATAAAAAGTCACATTCCTGCTTTTAATGGAGTTAATTATATTTTTAATCAGTTCACTTGGCTCTCCATTAATGTATGCGGAATCCAGAACGCCAAGCTTCTAGTCTCTCCTAATCTCGTTAATCCACGGGGGTGAAGATGGTTAATTAGCGCATTTCCTTTCGCTGTGACAAGTTAGAGGTTCCAAGAACAAAAGTGTGTTTTCTACCAATGTCACTCATTAACAGATCTGTCTAAATCAATTGCTGCTGTCATTAACTGATGGGAAACATTGACAGGTAATGGATCGCAAGCGGAAGCGGGAGTTTATTAGGATTGGAATTTGCAGAATTGTATTTCTTTATAATTTACAAGGAAATGGTTCATCATGCAGCTCATCAATTTATAATTTGCAGGGGACCTATGGGAAGCACAAATGTGATGATAAATTTTATAAGAAAATATAATTTTGTGTACAGTTTATTACTTGTATTATATTGAAAAAATGGAGATATATGATTAAAACAAATTATTTATCATTTCCTTTCTTTGTTGTTCACCTTTGTATAATATTCGCTACCATTTTGCTTGCAGATCCTCTGGTTCAGGGGTGGGCAAACTTTTTGACTCAGGGGCCACAATGGGTTCTAAAATTTGACAGAGGGGCCAGGATCAGATGGAAGTAGCGCAGAGACGAATGTCACTGAACTTGACGTCATGATGATATAACCCTGCCCACTCTCCCATCGCAGATCTCAGCCTGGGTGGGTGGGTTGTTCCGGATTTGTACAGGGAATTTGTAGGGAACATGGTCTGTGGTTCTGGTTGGTGTGCCCCCCCCCAGCGGAGTCCCTTTTCTGACCCCGCTCAGGGGGGGCACCGGCCAGAGATGCGGACCGTGAATCTACTTCAGCGGAGCCGCTGAATTAGTGACAGATCCTTATGTGCTGTATATGGCCCGGGAGTAGTTTGCCCATGCCTGCTCTAGTTAGTTACTTGCCGCATCCCCAGTCTCCCTTTAGCTGTGCAGAGATGAATCTTTCTCGGCATCCCCTGCACTTATTCTGAGGCTGTGCACAGCTGAATGAGATTTTAGACTATGTGCTGCAAACAATGAGCAGATCAGTTCTTGGTTTTAATTCTGCACTGCTATTGGCTTCTGAACCTAATTAAACCTCTCATGTTCCGGACTCTGGTTGCTGGATCCTTGGAGTGTTTTATGTATGACTTTACCTAGCTATTCTGATATTGTTTCCTGAATACCTGACCTTGGCCTGATCTGAACCCTGCTTCTTGTCTTCCGCCTGTCCTGACCTTGGAGGGCCTTGACATTGTTTCCCATCAGGTGGGGAAAGCCTGGGAGATCTGCTATTCCCCCTGTCTAGGGTTACCAGCCCTTCACCCCTTGCAGGACGCTGTGATAAAAACCAGAAACCACTTAGACTCCATGCCCTGTCACCTGCCAGGGGGGTGCAAACACAACAATATTCTTAGCTGCTATGGTTTAAAATGTATCCTATTTTTTAAGGATATAAAAACTCAATGATCAACCACAATGGGAATTGTAGAACACACAGCAGAAGCTGTTTACTTTCAGACTTTTTGTAAATGAAACTGCAGATGGCACCGACTGGGCACAGCAGGCAGGGCGGGGGAGGGGGATACCACTAAAAACTGGGCAAAGAATGTAAAGTCTTTACAAATCATTATACCTGTACCTATATACCTAACAAATACAATAAAACATTGCCAATTCCTAAACTCTTGTGTGGATGTGATCCATCAAGAAGAACCCTCGCCCCCTGCGCTACACCACTTTACACATTTTTTTTTGTCCCCTTAAAATTTACAGAACAATAAGGGAACATTGAAAGCACATATCCGATCTTGATAATTGAGATATTTGATTTTAAATCCCTTATTGATATTCATTGTGTAAAACATTGAGAACAAAGTGACATAAGAAGTGTCAATGGAAATGAAAATCATTACCCACTGAATTCAAAATCATCAATCTCAAAATCCCATCATCCAAGTATAAACTGAAATCACAGAATGATCCTTCATGAAATGTATCTCAACAACTCCTAATGTGGCTCAGTAGTATGTATGGCCCCCACTTGGCTCTCCAAAGCTGGAGGGGACACACTTTCATTAGTAAAGCTGGGTGATCCAGCAAACCTGGAATGGATTTCGTAAAAACATTTGTTATTTCCTAGCAAATGTTTTGAATCCTGGACCAGATCCATCCCAGGTTTGCTGGATTACCCAGCTTAACTAATGAAAGTGTGTCCCCTCCAGCTTTGGAGAGCTTTAATAAATAAGGCCCAATGTCTGAGCATGCTTTTTATTGGATGGCTGATGGTGTCTCGGGGGATCTGCTCCTGGAGCTGGATCAGTGAACTTCTGGACAGTCTGTAGAAGCACCAATACATAGCAGATAGTCTTTACTGCATTAACGTCTGGGGCCAACATTTCCCTGAACCATGAGGAACTCAAGTCCCACTGAACAGTCTAAAGTCTAAGGCTTTCCTCCCAGTACCTAAAGGCTGTCAGACCCCAATTAGCTAGCACATAGAGGTCTGTGTGGCCCTCCAAGGACTTGACCCCCCCACTGCCCAACCACCATATATAGCCTGAAGAAAGCCCCCAAAACCCCAATTCTTGATGCATGAAAGGACAATCCCTCATTAAACATTTTTTTTTTTTTTTTTTACAAAATTGCATTAATGCACGCATCGCATACAGTACATGCAGTGCCAAACCATGCCCGCACCCATTTCATGCCTTTTTGGTTTGTTTGTTGTACTGTGTTTGCCTATTAACTGTAAAAAAAATGTATTTCCACTTCATCCAATAACCCCCGCAAGTTCTGCAGAGATTATCAAATTATAGGCTATTTCTGTGATAATTTAGGCATAATTAGAATCAGGCAGTTCTGCTTACACATAATAACAACAACAGATAATGCTTGATTAAAAGTACTGATGTAGTATAATGAAATATAAAATAATACAATATACTATTACAAAAACATAAATATAATCAAAGGCACTGATTGATATTTATATAAATATATATATATATTTATATATATATTAAAAAATTAAAAAAAACAGATATATATATATTCACATAAAACTCTAGCCAAGATCCCTAATATAATGAAAGTAAGCACAATGCTTGGTTGCTGCAATAAACAAAAGATTAACCATCCTCAAAAGCTATAAAAAACAATTTATCTGCAGCTCTTAGCCACTGAAAACATATAATACGCCATATAAATACAGTATATAACATACATAATAAATATGAACATAAAATATATACATCAAAGTCAGATAGTACTGCTCAATGTAAATAAATCAGAAGGTTCCCAATGTATCATGTTTCAGAGAAAACAATGGTGCCACATCTCAAACAAAACAAATAGTCAACAACATAAAAAACATGAATAAATGTAAACGTAAAAATAATAAATCAAAGTCTGTAGTATTATTACTCCTTAATGTGTGTTCTTTGTTAAACACCAACACCCAATTTCCATCACCGATGTGATCACATATTGAACTGAAGCTTTTGTATTACCTCCCTATTACAGAAAAGTAATTAGAGCTTACATAGGAGCACTATTATCGCCCCATCAATCCATGTCATTGCTCAATAAATGATTTAGATTTCATATCTTAGAATTGGTAATCAATGGCCCAATAGACCCTATTATTTCATATATATGTTCCATATGTCAAAAACATAGAGAAGCAATACAGTGTGGAAAAAAAATAAAAGACATCCAATCACAGCACAACTCATTTAAAAAAACAATGCTCCAAATTAATTCAGAGTGATCATTTTTATGATTTTCATTTGGAATATACACTATATATATTGTTAGATCCCACCATTCCCAAATATCCATGTACATAGATCCTATTATCCCGAACAATATCTATGTCGATCACCCCCCTCACTTACAGATTGCCCTGAGCCTCATTCAGGTCTGGTTTGAAAACTGTTAGTTGTCACACACCAGATAAAGTTATATATATATATATATATATATATATATATACAGAGAGACAGTCGTAATAAATGATTACATCATATTTACCATTTCCAGACAGCAGATGGTGCTCTAAGGAAGTCTAAAATACAAGCTTAAGCCTAAATTGCATGGTCCTCTTTCGTACTTTATTTTAGTTTATATTTGTTTGCATTCCCACCGTTCTTTAATACAATACAGCGCTGGTTACAGTCTTGGCTGCTTCTCCCTTCAAGGCCCAGAGACTTTTATATTACAGAACGATCTTATTATCTGCAGACCTTGCTCTAATGATTTGCCACAGGTGCGCTCCCTCATTTGTGAGGTACACGAATCTAAAATAAAATCCTATTGTTAAATACGCCCCTCATAAATATAAACATTGATCCACATGCAATGCTCCAAGAACAAAAAAAACTCACTTTGATTTTTTTGTGTTTGCCGCCTCCATATGAAAGTTCCAGCAATGGTTTAAGATCTGTGATATAAAATAAAAGACGATATAAATTCTTTTTTCTTATCTCGCCGCAGTGAAGGCAGCTGCTGCTGGTTGGGTGTGTGGAACATTTGAAGATTTGGATTCTTCTTTGTTACCGCCGATAATGAGACCTGAACAAGTAAAGGTTTCTATCTGGTTTGTGTCAGCTGACAGTTTTCAAACCCGAGCAGTATGAAGCTCAGAGCAATCTGTAAGTGTGGGGGGATCAAGCTACAAGAATAGTATTGGGGATGATGGGATCTATCTACAAGAATAGGATGGGGGATGATGGGATCTATCTACAAGAATAGGATGGGGGTTTTAAGAATAGTATGGGGGATGATGGGATCTATGTACAAGAATGGGATGGGGGATGATGGGATCTATCTACAAGAATAGTATGGGGGATGATGGGATCAATCTACATGGATCATGTGAGTGATGATGGGATTGTCATGGATGGTTAAGGGGTTGATGGAATCTGTCGACATGGATAGTGTGGGGAATGATGGGATCAATCCATATGGATAGTGTGAGGGATAATGGGATCTATTCATAAAGATAGTGTGCGGTAGGGGTAAATTTACTCGTACTTCCGATGGGTCAGCGAAATTTTGGCGAACCGATTTCTCGAATCCATTGGAAGATCGAGGAAATCATTACAATCCCCGGCACTGGAACTGCAGATGAACTCTCAATGGAGAAACTCCATTGAGAGTTCGCCTGCAGTCACAGCTAATTGGAGGCACTCGCGTGCCTCCTCCAATCAGCTGTGACCGCAAAGTTCCCACAGTCACCGGGCTGTACTTATCAGCCTGGTGACTGTGGGAACTGAACTGCAGATGAACTCTCAATGGAGAAACTTTCCTCAGCCATTCAGAGAGCACTACAGGTTTTGAATAAGGAGACTTGTCCCCATTTAACCTCTAGTGCCGGGGATCACACACTAAGCTGATCAATGAATGCAGCCGGCGCTGCATTCATTGATCCAGGCAGCCCGTAATTTTTTTTTTCTTTTAAATTCTATCTTGTTTGGTGAATTTACATTGGCTGTTACAATTTCGGTAAGTGAGTACGGCCGAATTCGCCGCGAGATGGAGTTTTAAAAACTCGCTCGCTTATCCCTAGTGTGGGGTATGATGGGATCTATTTACAGGGATAGTGTGGGGGATGATGGGATCTATCTACATGGATCCTGTGAGGAAGGGTGGGATCTATCAATATGGATAGTGTGGCGAATTATGGGATCTATCTACAGGGATAGGGTGAAGGGATGATGGGATCTATCCATACGGATAGTGGGGGAATGATGTAATCTATTCACAATGAAAATGTGGCAGTGATCTATTCATGGATAGTGTGGGGGATGATGGGGTCAATCTACATGAATAGTGTGGGTGAGGACGGGATGTATCAACATGACTCTCTCTCATCAAGGAACAGGACTCCCCCTAACAAACCCTAATAACCCTAATAACCACCAGTAATCTTATTGCCTTGTGCTTCTTATAGATGGTCCTGCCCCTGAGGACCATTAGTTGGTGGTAACACCCACCATTGTATATACCTGCAATGGACCTACTATTATTAATGTATGCAGAGGGGGGGATAATGTGGACTATGTATAGGTAAAGATCCTTTATTTCTTTCACACTTTTTCCTCTCCTCATCAGAGATTTCACTCCTTTCTTCTCCAGCACACAGCTCTGTTCAGTGTCCACACATCTATATACAGATCTGAGCTCCTGGGAACTTTCTGCGATTACCTCTCTGTGGTTGGCAGTTTTCTCTGCTGCTGGATGGAGCGTGAAGTCTGTTGTGTCTCAGGAGGTTCTATGGGGCCCTGAAGGGCCTGGCGGATGCTGGGAATCAGAGAGATGAGACAAGTCTGTAAGACCATTTCAAGCTACCTGTCTGCTTGAGAATCAACGTTTAAATCCCGCAACTCTGCTGGCGAGCTTATTCTTGTCAGCTGCTGAAATAGATACTGGCAATTTACAGAAGACGGGTAATGCTGAGCCTTTTGTCACCCCAACAAGCCTGGATTACCCAAGATATATTGTTAGAGAACAACCTAGCTCTAGGAAACGAGTTCAATAAACCAGCGAACAGCTCAGGCTGCACAGAAAATAGAGCTCAGGTTTGAATGGTTCAAGTTATTTATCCTAAAGTTTTGAATAATCAGTTCAAAAAAAAAATTAGAAATACTTTCACAGTGCTTTAATCTTATCACATTGATTTGATTAGGCTGCAGTGGTAGCACAAAGAGGGCAGAGCATCATGCCAACATTTACCAAAAGTAAGGATTCACCGGACCTCAGGGTTAAGACCATGTCACGCTTATCTGGCCAGCGATCCCATGCTGTGCACAGCTGCAATATCACACCCTGTTTATTCTGTCCAAAATGTCAATTGCAGCAGCAAGGAGAACAAGGAAGTAGCAGCATCCCCTGCTTCCCTTTAGCTGTGCAGCCTGAGATGTACTTTTTTGGCATCCCTAGCACACACTCTGAGGCTGTGCACAGCTGAAGGGGATTTTAGGAACAGATTAGTCCCTGGTTTCAAACTGCTCTGCCATTGACTGCTAGGACTTTGTAGCCTTTTTGCTTCCAATCCCCAGTACCTGTTGTAGCATTAGGCTGTGCTGACCTGCTGACCATTGGATTTTCCGGTGGCGACCCTGAGATTGTATGCTGTATGGACTAACTTTTGCCTGTGACCCTGACTCTGCTTTGTCTTTACCCCTGGATACCTCCTCTGGTGGACTTATTACCTGTGTATGTCCTCTGGCTCTGTATTCTGCCTCTGGTGGAATTCTTTGTTCTGCAATGTCTGTTGTCCCCTGGGCCTCTATCAGTCCTTCCCCAGATGTCATCCATTGTGCACAAAAGTCCAGGTGGCAACCATTGCTGGGGCGGTGCATCTGGCCCCTTGAGGCTGAGCGGGGGCTTGCTATAGGGAGAGTGCAGAATTAGATTGGGGGACTGGCATCTGGCAAGCCCTGGAAGTGGACCGGGCATTACAGCCACCAGGCAGATCTTTAATTGCAGAAGGGACAGGTGACCTCCCTGCAATGAATTAACCCTATAAAATCTAATCCTAATTCTTTGCATACACTCACCTGTCCCCATTCCATCATGGGTTTTTCTGCTTTTTTTCCTCTTTCGTCCATCTTGGTGGGCCAGGCCATGATGACATGACTCCACACATCTGTGTGGGAATTAATTTAATCCCGGCGTCCCCAGAGGATGCTGGGATATGCCAGGTATACCAGCATAGCTCAGTGTGCTCTGAAAGGAAGAATGGGACAGGTAAATATATTTTATTCTAGAAGGAACATCGCATGTCCCTTCTGCAATACAAAACCTGTCTGATCCCAATTTTTCTTTGCTATAGTCCTGCTTTAAAGCACTTTCTGTCCCTCTGACAGTAGAAGCTTCTCCCACAAAAAAAAAACCAAAACATTGTTTAAACATGATGTGGAAATACAAAGTGACAACTATTACTTTTGTATACACTCTGTTTCCCTTATCTGCAGATCCCTTATTTCCATCTCTATTATTTTGCTAAATGTTTATTTTATATTTATCATTTATTTATATTTGTTTTTATTTTATTTGTTGATTTAAAATCGAAATTAAAAAATTGATTTATGAATAACTTTGCTTTGCTGTCTATTAGAATCATCATTTTAGAGCCAATGGTATATAAATTTGTAGAATAAATTATAGCCACATAAAAATTAAAACAAGCACTATTAAAGTAGAAAAAAATGCACTTTATTTAGTTTTGTTACACATTCTTGTATTTAAGTCACATTTTTATGGCACAATATCACCAAAAGAAAACCTTGTTTGAATATATATATATATATATATATATATATATATATATATATATAAAAGACATAATTTTAGTGTGTTATCTCCTAATACACAAGAGCATATCAGAAATGTAAAAAGTGCTCTGGTCCGTATGTGGTGTACAGGTGTGAGGAATAAAATTGTAAAGAAATGCATCTTTATTAGCAAGAGATGTCATTATTACTCTATTATATTAATATTTATTGATAAAGCATCATATATTATGCAGCACTGTACAATTAGTAGAGATTACAAATGTCAAACTTGCATAAAATACAAGTATAAACAATTAAACGAGGAGAATACCCTGGTCAACAGAGCTTACTATCTAAGAAGTGGGGGAGCATGGTACACAATAGAAGGGGGAAATGGAATGGTGGCAAATTAGGAGATAGATGAATGTAGGTGACTTGTGTGGAAAGTAGAGACAAGCTTGATGGGACGAGGAAGGGTTGCAGTGAGCTGAGGTTTATATATGAATCTTACTTGGTGAGGGAGAACCAGCACGAGGAAGCACCCAGGTTGGATCATGATGATGGATGATGTATAAAAAACCTAAAAAGAACAGACAGAAAGAGAGATCAGAAGTCATTCAGGCTGCTTCTTCTTCTTTCACTCCAGGATTGGGAAGGAACAAACCCTGTTAATGTATTTGACTTAAAGTCTGCAGAATTACCTAAATCTCAGAATTAGATTGATAGGACTCCATAATATTTGTCATTTCAATCAGCTTTCTTATATGTATTATATACTATGTGTATGCTTAGCTGTTTTCCTAAAGTTTAATGTCATTACAGCAAGATTCCCCCATACAGACCAATTATGATGAACTTCTTGAACATTAAACCGTCCTCTGTTTTCTGTATCAGCTGTTATCTAGGAAATGCTAGAGATCTATGACATGGGAGAGGAAGCTATAGAGAACTCATAACCAGTGTTGGTGTTCGAATTTGGGTTGTCGTTATATTCGACCCGAATATGGCTGTTTGAACTCAGATAGACCCAACCTGAAAAAAACATTATTCGACAGCAAAAATTTGGGAAAAAAATGTAAAAAAGTGTTAAAAAAATAAAAATTATTGTTAAATTAACTTCATTGAGTGTTTGTGTATAGTTTTTTTTTTATCTCTATCTCTGATATCTCTAACTCTGTAACACACTTTCGAGCATCATATTACTGTGCTAGAAAGTGTGTTACAGAGTAAGAGATACCAGCGGGGCATCTTCTCAATGATTGCAGCCGAGTCTGCAATTTACCCTGTAGTGCCCCGGGGATTGTAGTGTAACTGCAGAGTTCATCTGCAGTTCAGTTCCCATGGTCACATGACTGTGGGAATGTTGTGGTACAGCTGTGACTGCAGGTGATCCCCAGGCACTGGAGGTTGAATGGGGACAAGTTTCCCCATTCATCACATTTAGTGCCCATTTTATTGGTGAAACTCTATCCAAGAACACATACAACTAGTAAAGATTGCTCTTTCAGCCCTTAAAAGTCCCTACATATAACCCAAATTCTCTCACCATTGACTTCAAAGGTGTTCGAATTTGGCATTCGATCACTCAAACAATATTTCACTATTCGATCGAATAGTTGTCGAATCCAATAATGAGATAATCGACCAACACTAATCATAACATCCTCGGTACCCAGATATGAGATCTAGAGCAGTGGCATGGGTCTCATTATGAAAACACATTCTTGCATCGACTAATTGGTCACCATTCTGCAATTATTACCTTTTAATGCGAAAATGTATCTTTGTCTCTTAGTGTTGCAGTCGTTGGCCCTGATTTAAAAATATCTCCAAGACTGGAGAAGATGGACTATTATGGGTGAATCTGGAATGCATCTGGTCTGGGATTGATAACATTTGCCAAATAGTTGCAAATGATTTTTAAGAAATCTGTTCCATGTTTGCTGGATCACTCAGCTTCTCCCCTGGTAGTCCATTCTCTCCAGTCTTGGGGAACATTAATGAATCAGGCCATTTGTATAATAGTAATTGTATTTCAGAGACAAAATGTAACAAAGGTTTTGCTTTTCTGTTTGGCACAAGTGAGTGTAAATTCATCAATCTGACAAGCCCTGGCATGGCAATGCAGCTTCCGTACTTGCTGCGCACACTGTGGGAAGGCTGTGTAATATATTGTGCTGATAACAAAGGCAAAGTTTATGGCCACTGAAAAGAGATTCCAAAGCCACAAATATTCCAAGTAAAACTATGGCTGAAATTGTATAAATGGAATGTATGATGCAGGATATCCCAGCAGTTTTTTGTTTTCTGACTTTTCTCATTCCATAATTTTACTATCCGTCAGTCTTTTTTAGGACACCAAAAATATTACTTTTTTTTTTGCCAAAATAATTACTAACCCTTTTACTACCAGGAGCTGCCTCTTACTTTATATTGTAGATAACCTGACTTGTTTATTTCTCTACACGGGAAATTCTCAAAAGCAAAATAATAAATAAATGATTTAACACAAGCAGATGATCTGTGAAACTAATAGACAGTAAAAAATTATCTTAATCCAATACAATCGCAAAAATTTTCATGAGCCGTAGGTGAACAAATATGTATAAGGGCCCATTCCCAGGAGCCCAGTCCGACGTGATGCATGAAATGCCAATAAGCCAATGAGCACTGATCCATGTCTTGTCCGCCCAACACATTATGACAAAAAATTGTGTATGCAATGTATTAGTGTTTTGCAAAGCAATGCAACACAAGTGGAAAGTAGAGGTGGTCAGATAGTTAATTCCTTGGATTCGTCAGAATCCTTGAAGTCAGATTTTGAGCCTGGCTATTCAGTGCCTGAGTTTAGCATTCTACAATGAGAGGTTGCAACATGTGCACACCCATGTCCATCTTCTACAGAGATAGTAAAGGTGCACCCCTATCTAAAACATTGTGCACAGCTAGCCAAGGGGTCGTTTTCTGCTATTGGTAGTTAGGAATAGAGCCTGAAGCTAATAGGGGCATCTAGGATGTAAAAAAGCAGGGGGTGCACAGACAGTGCTTGTTGGTAATTATTAAGTAGGAGAAAACTTAGGAAAAGTCCTTTAGGAAAACTTGAGTTTGGGAAAGTTCTTGGAAAAAGTGTGACTGTTAAACAAGTAAAATCACTTAAATCCAGTTATACACAGGTATGTGTTGCTAATAAAACTTGCCAGTTTTTTTCTAATTGTTTGTTATTCTCCTATGAGATTCTCCATTCCCTGATGCACCACAGTCAAAGGGCTTGTATTTTTGTGACTCTGGGCAGTAGCAGTTTCTTTTGGACATGTGTAGCTTGGTAAAGCCAGGAGGAGGAGGCATCTAATAATTACACTGTTCTTTTTCATGTTAAAATCCACATTGATTTAATGCAATGTGCGAAGCAAGAGAAAGACTCTCTTCCTTTGTCTCACTACCCTATGGGTGTTAGTGGGGGTTTACGGGGATCGCCTGGCACAGCTTGGTGTAATGGGAGGTGGACTACATGAAGAGAAGGAGGAAAAGCAGAAGGAGGTACCAGAGGAGAAACTGTTGGGAATGATGCTAGAAGGTGCTAGAAGGTGTGACAGGTCTAGTAGACATCTATGAGGTCAGACCAAGGATGAGGAGAGGGCAGAGGGGGCAGATTCAGTCTATATTAGCATTGCAAGTTGTGTGTTTGCTTCACCTCATAAACAGGAACCACTACATTCCCCATTGCATTGGTCCCCAGTCCCTTTTGTGCAAGCCAGCACTTCCAGACTCAATGGCACCAGGCTGAGTAGGGCCAACTACAGCCTCTTGGTTATGATGGTTATGATGGTTTTGATCACCATGATGGCACACTATTTCCAGCATGGCAACGTGAGAGTTGACAGTTAAAAGATCAGACAGAACAAATGATATAATCTAATTTGGCATCTTCCGAAGTGTCAGATTGCCTAAATCTAAACCAGATGAGCCTGGAAATGTGATGTTTGTCCAGAATTCTATGCCATTAAAGTGTTGCCTTTTCAATTTAAAGTATCCTATCATTGGGTTTTTTAATGCGGCAGGTTGAATTGTTGCTCCAAAATGGACTATGCCATCCACTAGTGTGGAGTTGTTGGCACTCAGTTTTATTACGTTCATTAAAACAGAATCTGTAGTACTGTCTATATGTGATGTATAGTAGGGATGAGCAAGAACACAAAAATTTCCTCGAACTTCTGATGGGTCCTCGAAATTTCAACTAACCAATTTCGCTGACCCATCCCAAGATCAAGGAAATAATTGCAGGAGGAGTTCCACGCTTGCATTCATGAATGCAGCCATGGGAATCCTCCTGTGCATGATCCCTGGGCACTAGAGGTTAAATGAGGGCAAGACATACTACAGGGCTGCAGGGCTGCAAGAGCAATCAGGGGAGCGAAATTTTTTAAAATTTTGCTCGCTCATCACTATTTCCAATTGAATGACAAAATACTGGAGGGCATATCCAATAAATCGGGTGGGGGGGGGAGGTTGGATGTCAGATTGAATGAAAGGAAGGCTGGAGGACAGATTTAATAAATGGGAGGTTGAAGGACAGATTTTACTTACCCAAATAACATAAAAAATATATTATCAGATCTGACATTCAGAAAAAAAAGGTTTTGCAGCAATGACGGCAATACAAGGCTGAGGATTATTTTTCAATGATAACAAAGCCAGCCATTTGTACAAGCTCAGACATGAATACAGTGTGACCCCGCTGATAGTTTTTATTATCTGCACAATGCAACATGCCGATTTCAGTGCTGACCCCGGATTACTCGCCGAGCGCGGGGTAACAGTCGTCCTTGGTGCTGATCCGTCAATATAAACACTTTTCATGGAAATAATATGAGTCTCAAAGGCAAGGTAAAGTCATTTGTTGTTGCAGTCATTGAGTTGGATAAAGGCAGATTTAACCTTTCACTCTGTAGATGGAGAAGTTACTTGTTTGGCTTGTAATAAAAAGAAAGAATGTGATAAAAAAAAAAGATTCATATTAGTTGTTTAAGCTGTATTGGTGCTCCAGTCTATTGTACACCGCTGATAATGACATTGGAACATAGACGTCACAATTCCATGGAAAGTCCAGATAAACAGTTTATTACACAATCATAACACATTTACAAGGACTATTCAATGGGAGAAAACATCTGCATTGTGTATATTCTGCTAAAACCCATCCTGATATGTTATGTCTATAATATAAAGCAGGGAAAAGATAAAGACAGATAAGTAACTAGATAGATAAAGTCATTGGAAAAAGAGTACACAGAGTATCCTTAGCGGGTCTTAAAGTTAATTAATACAAGCTCAGAGGAACAGCAACACATGACAAAGTCATTATTTATACAACAAAGTCATAATACACAGATAGTGTGTGAAAAATGAAGTACACCCTTACCCCTTTTATAGGAATTGGGTGGAGGGTATGTAGCAGCCAGGAGCTGCTTATCAATCATCAGTGAATGTGATGACCTTTTGGCAGTTTGCTGGTATTTCGGGTGTGTGTTACTACAATACCAAGGAGGAAAGCCCAACAACGACCTTGGAAAAACAATTGTTGCTGCCCATCAATCTGGGGAAGGGAGAAAGGTCATTTCCAAACAATTTGTAGTCAAGTCTACAGTGAGAAAGATTATTCACAAGTGTAAAACATTCAAGACAGTGTTAGGAAGCGCTCTCTGGGCGTAGGATCCCAAGTCGATACCTCACCACAGGAGGGCGCACGAAGCCTATTTGCTCTGGTGGCTGTACTCGCGGTAGCACTGGGGTTGCAGGATCATTGCCCTGTAGGTTGCAGCATTCCTGTGCCTGAGGTTTCCCTCGGCATCTCTGCACTAGGGCCGCACAGCTGAAGGGAATGGAGTTGTGTGCAGCTGATTGCTGGGTAGTTCCTGTTATTCCCAGGCTGTCATTGGCTGCTGGGGCTTTATAGGCTCCCTGCTCCCAGTCTGAGGTGCCTGTTATAGGGTCTGCTGGGCTTACCTGTGTTGGATTGTTTTGTGAGTTTTCTATGTTACTGACCTGCGCCTGTTTCTGACTATCCATTGGAACTCTGCCTGGACCGACCTCTGCTTTGTGACCACGACTCTGTTTTTCCCTTTGCCCTTTGTACTTCGCTGGATGGACCATATTCCCGTGTGTTTGACCTCGGCTAGTTTTTTGGGATTTCCTGACATTTCTTACTCTGTATTTGTGGCTCTGTACTCGGCATTGGTGGGCGCCGGGTCGGCTGCCGGCCTATCTCCAGACACCATCCTTTATGCACCAAGTCCTGGGGGCAACCGAGTGCTGGGAGAGCACGCAGTCTCCCGAGGCTGAGCGGGGGCTGGAATAGGCGAAGACTGCGGCATAGATTGGGGGATTGGTGTCTGGGGAATGCCGTTATTGATCTGGGCCTTACAGACAGTTTTTAAGCTACCCTGGAGTGGACATCTCAGCAAACCTATCCCAAGGTCAGATTGTGCAATCCCCAGAGAAATTACTGAAACCCCAAGAGCTCCATCTCAGACTCTACACGTCTCAGTGTGTTACATGTTAAAGTTTATGACAGTAAAAATAGAAAAAGACTGAACACATATGACTTGTATGGACAGGCTGTCAGTAAAAAGCCTCTTATGTCTTAAAAAAACATGGCAGCCAAGCTTAGGTTTGCAAGGTTGCATCTGAACAAATCACAAGAATTCTGGAACAATGTCCTTTAGACACACCAGACCAAAGACGAAATGTTTGGTGAGAATGCACAGAGCCATGTTTAGTGAAAACCAAACACAACATATCGGCACAAACCCCTCATACCAACTGTGAGGCATGATGGTGGAGGGGTAATCATTTCAGCTTGATTTGCAGTACCTGGGCACCTTGCAGACAATGACCGTGATTTATTAAAGCCCTCCAAGGCCGAAGAGAATACACTTTCATCAATGAAGCTGAGTAATCCAGCAAACTGGAATGGATTTCCTAAAAGTCATTAGCTATTCATTAGCCAATGTTTTCAAACCGGGACCAGATCCATTCCAGGTTTGCTGAATCACCCAGGTTCACTGATAAAAGTGGATTCTTCCCAGCCTTGGAGGGCTTTAATAGATCAGGGCCATTCAGTCAACCATGAAACCATTAAATGAGGCCATCAATGCCATAGCTAAATCTTGGCTAAAATTGGGTCATAAAACAAGACAATTATCCCAAGCACATCAGCAAATCTACATCAGGGTTTTTCAGTGGCCCAGTCAAAGTTCAGACCTCAACCTGATCGAAATGCCCGGCAAACCTCATTACACTGAAGCAATGTTGTAGTGGGCTACAATACCTCCACAACAATGTGAGAGACTGATAAAGTCATACAGAATGGTGATGGTGGATCTACAAGCTATGGAACCATGCGGGGTACTTCTTTGATCACACATAGCATCTCCATTTTTGTTAAATAAATAATAACACAATGAGATGTAATGTGTTGTTTTACACCTGAGGTTTAGATTTCATTCATTTTGGAAGCAGCAAGGTTTGATGATATTCCATTAAGAAATCTTAAAATTGAAAGGGTGTACTTCCTTTGTCACATGACTGTAGATAGAGAGAGGTTACATGGATAGATCATGTTTTCTATTCATTTTCTGACGTCCAATTTTAATAAATGCTGATATGAAATATAACTGGGTGATAGAGGGGGCGGTTCTGCAACCTGGGAACACAATGACCTCTATCCTTGCGCTGACAGCCAAGCAAGAAGATGAACTGGCAGGACATAAATAAAGCCCCTTGGTAGGCCCGGCCTTGTCCTCTGAGTCAGTTGAAATAAAAATATTTAATCCATTCAATGTACATCATTATATCCTGCCCTGCACTGTGAGAGCCCGGTGTCTACAAAGGAGGGGAGGAAGTGTAATCATTTCCAGTCCGGTCATGTGACCTGCGAGTAATTGTAAGAAATCAATTTTATTCCTTTGATGAACTCGTCCTTTGGATGCACTGCAGGTCACACTTCATTCTAAGAAGAGATAAAAGAGCTGTCAGAGCAACTGAAATATTGTCTGCTATGTTCTGTGTTGGGGCTGGACACATACTCAGAGTTCATATAAATGTTTCAGATTAATACTTCGATTATTATATTCTAGATGATGATAGCAAACAATGTGTATTGAGGTGACGGGCTGTTCTATGTTACAAATGGTTATCCCTGGTATCAGTATTTCCCAATTTTTCAAAAATCTCCCACTTTTGAGTAAATGTATAAAAGTTTGTGTGTAGAAGAAAGTCTTAGATCAGAATTTCTCAACCAGTGTTCTAGAGCAGTGGAGTCAAACTCTGGCCCCAGGGCCTCAGGGACCTTTTTTTTGGCCCTCCAAAGAATTCCAAAAATGAACTACATCTGCCCCGCCCGCCGGCATTACCACCTCACTTCATCATTTTCAATACATGCAATACATAGACATTATTCCTGTACACCCATCATGTGACACAAAGCCTAGGCAATGATCACATGGTGCCTGACTACCAGGGGCATTGTGTTTGTTTCAATCCATTAGAGACTGCATAGTGTAATATTTAGTGTCAGACAAACTTGTAATGTGAGAGGATGAACAACACACAGCCTGCGTAGATAGAAATTAGTCTTTTCAACCCTAAAGTGTGTGTAGAGGGATTTGTTTTTGATAGTCATGGATGAAGTAGTAAACTTCCTCAATTTTTTCACTAAATTTCAAGTTTGGACCCCAACTTTGCCTAAGTTTTGAATTTCGACCCTCTGTGTATTTGAGTTTGACACCCCTGCTCTAGAGGGGGTTCCCTGAACAATGAGCAGTTTGCACCTCTCAGGCAGTAGAAGTGACCCCAATGATTTTTTTGGCTATCTGTAAGGGTGACATTCTTCCCACTGGCCAGCAATGTAAGAGGAATTCTTCCCACTGACCGCCACACTAATGTACTGTGAGCTGTGGATATAGTAAATATAGAAGGGGTTCTCGGAAGACCTAAAAGTTATTTGGTTTGCCCCATGTTACAAGTTGTAGAGACTAAGGTGATCTGCCCTCCCTGATCTTCACGCTACCCATCCTCGCGCTGCTCCTACCATGAATGGAAATAGTTGGGTACCATGATCATGATGACCATGAGGCTGTAGTTGGCCCTACTTGATAATAGGGGGGCCCAATACTGCCCTTTACTGAAAACCAGTGGGCAAATTATTTCAACTGGATAGACATTCCAATGTTTGACCTTAGAAGGACAGTCTAAGCTAATTGTGATGGTTTATTTTCTGCTTTACTGGCAACTTTAGATTGCTTTTTTGTCATTGTCATGGGAGGTTGTATGTGTCTCCCTCTTACCAGCTAATAGATCTTATTCCCATCGCTGCTCTATTCCTTTGCCTGGATCACCGTCTGAAGGTTGTTGCCCTGGAAATTTCTTTTTTCATCTCTGGCACTCTCCAATCACAACAGTAGAAAAGGTTGGGAAGAGAAGATGCAAGGACGGCAGTATACAGCTGTTGATGTTGGCTGGGATGTGGAGCAGCATCGGACACTTGGCAGGTCACAGCGACAATGGCAACCTCTTGGCCCACTCTACCTACCAAGCCCTTCATCTTTTCTGCCCTATTTGCAAAATTCCTGTTGGCCAGGAAAAAAATGATAACACACCAACCAAATGGAATATTTGAAAAACATTGAGCCACAGCTAGGGGTAAAGGGAGGAAACCAACATGAAGAAGATGAGAAATAGCAGAAGAAGGTACTGGAGGAGGAACTGTCAGGTATGATTCTAGAAGGTGTTACAGATCATAAGTCTAATAGATATCTACGGGGTCATACTAAAAGATGAGGAGAGGTAGAGGGAGTGGATTCAGTGTCCACGTTGGCAAACATGGCAAGTTGTGTGCTTTCTTGTTTTCACAGAGCCAAGGTCCATACCAGTTCCTCATCTCGTCAACAGGCATCTCTTCATTCCCCATTGCATCAGTGCTCGGCCCCCTTTGTCTCAGCCAGAACTTTCAGAGTTGGCAACAGAATCAAGCTAAGTGGGGCCAACTACAGCCTCTTGGCCATGATGGTCATAATGACAATGATGGTAGGTAAAAGACCACAGAGGGCACCTTATTTTATTTTCTACAACAAAAAAAGTAAACAAAAAAAAAGTTTGCAGAACAAGTTAGATTCCTTGGTGGGCAGGTAGAGATATATGTGGGATGAAGAGTTGAGATGAAGGCAAAGCCCCCAACTACCTTTCAATTGGCTCATCTTTATTACTCTGAGGTTATAATCTCTTGTAGCACACAAGGCTTCCAGAAATGGTTTCAGTAATTTCTAATAAACAGAATGTTTAAACTCATCAATATCTATTAGTTGAAACCCAACACTAGGAATGGGTTTGGGATAGGGACCAATTTTTTTAAACTTGATCTTGCGGCAAATTCGCCAGTTCTTGCTTACTAAAATTGTAAGCGGGAATGGCCGGTGTATCAAGCTCGAATTTAAAAAAAATGCATTTATTGATCGGCTCAGTGTGCGATCCCCGGCACTAGAGGTTAAATGGGTTAAAAGTTTCCCTATTCAAAAGCTCTAGTACTCTCTGATTGGATAAGGAAAGCAATCAGGGAGCATTAGAGGTTTTGAATGGGGATACTTGTCACAGTCTATGGATCAAGAGATAATGCTGTATTCCCTTTTTCTTTTATATCATGGGTGACTTTTTGAAGAATTTTAAGCCATACATCCCAGTGTATGGACCTCCAGGTAATCATTATCTTCTCAGGTGGAATTCAGCTTGGAGTGGCTGTTCTTGTCCAGGCTTAGTCTTCCATCAAAAGAAAAAAAGTCTTCAGTCCATCCAATAAGGATGAAAGCCTGGCAACATAATAATTTATAATACCTACTAACTACACTAATGGAATACATGTAACAAAGCTGTTTTACCTGCCAAACGATTTATATTTTTAGTCCATTTATGAGATTTGTATCGCTCTATTACACACAACACAGCCCTGGCTATCAGGGTGCTTATTGCATTGCAGCACATTTAATTGCCTCCTTGCACTCCAACTCCCAATCTGAGCTTTGTATTACAAGGGACTGCCAGAGGTTGTGTCTGAGTCAAATTCAAGTGCTTGATTTACAAAATAATATAAAGAGGTATTTATGAGCACAGATCTGCATTAATCTGCCTGGGGTTTAGCTTCGAATGTAAAACCCTGAGCTGTCCATAGTGCTGATAGAGCAGTTCAATGTTTAATAGAATTTTGGCAAGGACAGCCAAGTGGGTTTTTGAAGGGAAAAGGTGTTTTATTGTTTTCCTTTATAAAAAAACTTTATGTTGCTTTTTATACCACTTAAAATTTGTTTTTGGATAAAATATGCAGCCATCCCACTGGTGTTTGTAGGGTCCCATCCACGTGCCAATAGCCCTAGAGCTGAAGAGAGGCTCCAGGGTAAATTGTGTTTTATTTTTATTTTACTTTTATATATAGAAATAAATTGTTACACAGAAAGTGAGTACAAATTTTACCAGCGTAAAAAGGAAAGAAGGGGGTTTCAGGCAGCAAGGCAATTACATTTAAGAACATTTATTTTCTGTTCCTGGTAAACTAACATTGACTCCACTGATATACATAATATGCCATTCAGAAAGTGAACTCAGGGTCCATGAAAGGATATCGAGTCCTGTGTACTTTTGGTGTTTTGCGAATAGAATATTCTGCTTCTTTAGGGGAGGTATATGTTCATATGAACTCCAAATATCCCATCTGGCAGGTAAAAAGCTATGGTGTGACAGAACCAACTTGAACTGAGTAGTCAACAGAATCATGGGAAGGAAGGCGACTAACTTATAACCGTCAAATAGAGGGGGCCTTGAACCTAGAATAAGGTTATTCCTGAGGTCGCCTTCCTAGCGGGCCGTGTGCTATTGATTCACCAGTGATGATGATGTAGTCCATAGGTATGCGGCCAGCCTGCTGCTTCCTTCCAACAATTGCGGTGACGGCTTTCAATGGAGACACAAGGATAATCATGACAGCAGCCAAAACCTCAGTACAGCAATAATAGTGCCCGCATTTGGTTGCCCATGGCTACATGCCCATGGAGTACTTCCTGGTATTTTAAGGAAATGTTTCAATGCCCTTATTTAGGTTTATCTAATGGACTGTAAGAAAGAAAATAAGACATAATATAGAACATCTCCAGTCATTCACCACTTTGATATTTTATGATTTTATTTCAAGTTTATACTTTAACCACAAAACAAGGGTGCCTCGACATCCCCAAAGTAAAAGTATCCTTACAGCCTGAGAAGACATGAGTACGTGCAAGTCTCAGTCATCATGTGTCCTGGTCAACTTTTTTACCTCTTTATTAAGACGACCCCCACTATTCAAGCACTATCGTTCATATCTTCTGATTTTTTCTGGATTATCTCTCTGTGATATTTTTGTTTTTTTTACTCTGACCTGCAAGTTGGACCTCCCCCCCCCCCCTCCTATTCATACCAATTATAGTAAGATAGGCCATGGCTAGTCCCTCTTCTCAAGATAGTCCTCTGGATCATCTTTCTGCTCTGCCTCTGCTATGTCATGTGCAATTTTTGACCTCCCCATTTAAGCCAACTATGGTACGTTGGGCCATGGCAAGGCCCACTTCTCAGGATTTTCTTCTGGATTAGGTCTCTGCTATGTCTCAATTTTTACTCTGACCTGCAAGTTGGACCCCCCATTCATACCAACTATGGTAGGTTGAGCCAAGGCAAGGCCCTCCTATCAGGAATTTCCTCCAGATCATCTGCCTGCTGTGTCTGTATTTAAATTCTGCCCTGAAAGTTGGACCCGCCTATCTGCACTAACTATGGTAAGTTGGGCCATTGCAAGGCCCACTTCTCAGGATTTTTTCTGGATTATCTCTTTTTTTTTTTTTTTTACTCTGACCTGAGAGTTGGACCCCCCATCTGCACCATCTATGGTAAATTGGGCCACGGCAAAGCCCTTCATATCAGGATTTTCTTCTGAATTGTCTCTCTGCTGCTGTTTTTCAATTACTCTGTCCTGCAAATTGGACCCATCTTCTGCACTAAGTATAGTAAGTTGGGGCATGGCAAAGCCCCTCTTCTCTGGATCAGCTAGCTGGACCATAGGAAACCCTCACCAGGCTGAAGCACATAGGCGGGGTGGCCGAGCAGGCTTTTAGTTCTGGCTATTGTGGAGGAGATTGCTGATTGCCAGCTTGTACATTATATATGTTTTGAGTTGGAAAGAAATGGGCTCATATTGGAAATAATAGTGGCCGTTATTTGTACTGAATGGCTTTTACGCCGGCACAGCCAGAAGCGACGGCTGCTTTCCATTAGATTGGCCAGTTATCACTGCTCATTGATGTTATTCTTAAATGAATTGTCCATTATTACGACGGCTGTATAGCGCGGCTCTGGACTGGTGCTGCAGATTTAAAAAAAAATACAGTGACTGCATTATCTCCTCTGCATTTATTCATCTTTTTATTTACATTTTGTGAATATTATTGGGGAAGTTTTGTTTTTAATACTCTGGCTAGAACAGGAAATAGTTTGCATTAGGAATAATGAAATTCCAGCAAAGTTATATTCAAAGTCAAGAGTTTCCCTGTTTTATTTTCATGATCCAGCTCTTTCTTCAGTTTTCCATATTTTGAATATACCATAACACCAGCAGAGATATTGGGCACCTCTATACAAACCCAAAAGTTAAGCACATGATGATGGGTATACCAGCACACGTATACCCGATTGCCCATAAAGACACGTGATCATAGTGCAGGCATGATGGGAACTATTATAATGGCCATAGAAGGTGTTCAGACCTAGAATGTCAGCCATGTATGATGGGAACCCTTCGTTTTAGGCACAGGAGGCGTACAGACCTGAAAACAGGGATGTGGGAGCCACTTGTATTGACTACAGCAGGACAACAAATGTGTAACAACCTGTAAAAGCAATACAGTGATAAGGGGCCCCCTCATAATGGGCAAAGAAAGTGTTCAGGCCTAAAAACTCCATAACTATATATCCAAGCCAGGTGTGCAGACCTAGAACGTCAGCTCTGGTTGATGGAAACCCCTCATATTAGACACGGCAGGTGTACAGACCTGGGAACTAGGCACAAGTACTGTGGGAGCCACTTAGAATGGGTACAGTAGGTTTACACACTGGAAGAATCAATGCATAAATAATGGGAAGCCTTCATAATGGGCACAATACGTATTCAGACTTAAAAACTGATAGTAGGAAGCCCTTATAATGAGCACATCAGATGTACAGACCCAGGAATTTATCACAGGGATAGTGAGAATGCCTCATAATGAACACACCGCTCTACAAACCCAATAATTCAGTACTGGGATGATGGGAGCCCCATATATTGGGCACAGCATAAGGAAAATTTGCCATCACCATCAGGAAAACTGCTGGAATGCATGTGAGCAGGAACTTGGGGGTTGAAGGGGATCAACAACACAAAGATGTAACAATTAATAAAAAGAGGAACCAAAATAATAAATCATTATTATTTGTTCAGTCGATTATGATAAATAATGCTTTGTCAAGTCCAATATAATGCAGTTAAGATTTACATTTATGTTAAACCTGTCATAGAAGATTGGATATGAGTAGGTATTAAGGATGAGTGGGAATGCCTCTGGCATTCTCGCAAAAATTTCCTCGAAGTTCCGATTGGTCCGCAAAATTTTCGCCAAATTTTGCTAAACCATCAGAAATCACTATAGGAGGATTATCGCGGGTGCATTTATAAATACAGCCATGGGAATCCTCCTGTCAGTGAGCGATCCCCGGACACTACAGGCCAGACTGAGGGCAAGCCTCTCATTGGTGAGGAGGATTCTCACGGCTCTATTGATAAATGCAGCTGCGATACTCCCCCTCTAAGAGTGAGTCATGCGGCTTGCGTTTATGAATGAATGCGGTCGTGGGAAAAATCAGAGGATTATTCCCACGTTGCATTCATTCATGAGAAGCCAGCTGTGAGACTCACACTGTGTTCCTGGATAGAGAAACTCCATCCAGGAACACATAGTACAGGGCTGCATCAGCTATAAGGGGAGAAAAGCTGCTCCACTTCTCTGATTGCTGTTGCAGCCCTGTAGTATGTGTCCTGGATAGACTTTCTCTATCCAGGAACACAGGACGTCTGTGTTCTTGGATAGGGAAAACTATATCCAAAAACACATACAACTAGTAAAGGGCTGCAAGAGCAATCAGGGGAGTGAAGCTGACAGCTCTGCTCCCCTGATTGCTCAGACAGCCCTAGCGTAACTGTACTATGTGTTCTTGGATAGAGATTCTCTATCCAAGAACACAGGAGTACTGTGTTCCTGGATAGAGAAACTGTATCCAGGAATAGGGATGAGTGGGAATGCCTCTGGCATTCTCGCAAAAATTTCCTCGAAGTTCCGATTGGTCCGCAAAATTTTCGCCAAATTTTGCTAAACCATCAGAAGCATTAAGGATTATTGAGCCGTGTCTGGGTCCAGTTCAGGCATTTTAGCCGGCTGATGTAAAATAATATTTAAGCAGACACAGTTTTCCAGATGCCAGTGATAAAGCTCTGCCTATTACAGAGATACTGAACAGAGAGACCACAATGAAATAATCCCCAAATCTCCCCCGCGAGGGCCACATTCAGCTTTATCTGTGTCGTGGGCTTCGTCAGATCTACAGCGGGCAGATGGAGATTATTTTATGGCTAATGTCCACACAACATTTCTGCGTCCAGGACAGAAGAGCGGCTATCTGCGGGGTAATAAACACATAGGAATGTGCACAAATATCAGGCTGGGGTGAATAGCAGAGAGATGTGACATTGCTGTCTGTATGTCAATATAAAACAACATTGGCGTCTTTGTGTGGAGCTAATATTCTTCTGATGATAAAAACAGAGATATAACTGCTGTAATGTTTGCCTTGCAGGGTAAATAATAGAAACATTTTAATTTTTACTTCTGTATTTAAAGTATAAACTAAGGTTGTGTAAATAGCTTCCTTTTTTAGCCCAGCAAACCAATATTATTGTTATGCTTTTGGTGTTAATTAACCCCCGGCATTCTAATTCTGTCCGTAATTTTACGCCCAAAGTGGTAGATTGTTTTGCAGGGAAATTTATTTTACATTGTAGGCCTAAAATTCTTAGGCATACCTCACTGAAATATGTCCAATATTTATTACATTTAATAATAAACTTTAAATAAAAAAAACCTGTTAAAACAAGGCTACATAAAAATACAGAAACATGTAATATAACTGTATAGTAGCATATATTATATATATATATATATATATATATATATATATATATATATACATAAGGATTTCTTTGTATTGGATTTAATACAGTTATTTTGTTTGCATCCAATACAAAATTATTTGAATTTCCCATCGTGCCTCCCGCATGCATCAACGTCACTGGGGAACCCCGGAGAACATCACTCGCCGGCTGAAGATCAGAAGAAGTGGACGCGGCCCGAGGACGGGCACGGATAAGCAGGACGCCAGAGGATGCCAATGGGAAAGGTGAATACCAGCTCCAAATTCTGCAGAATAATGGTCACCCTATGATTTCATCAAATCTGCTGCAGTCCTGATCCCAGCTGGTTGAGTGACAGCTGTCCTGACCGATAAGAAGCTGAGAATTGGGGTTGATTGCTGTGTCTACTGCGGGTCTAACTGCGCTCCCAATTGCTCCTATTCAACAAATGGGTACAGTTGGGAACTATTTTGTGCAGTTGTGATAGATTGCATCCCAATTCCCAAAAACAAAAGATTGCTTATTGCTTTCACCAACCACAATAACCAACCACATTGAGTTTAAGTGAAACTGAAGTCCCACTTTACAATAATAAAGGATCAGACAGGTGGTTATATAGGACAGGTGAAGTCCCTTCTGCAATAACTGTTATTTCTGCCTGATCGTGACAGTGAAATGTGAAAAATCTTTGCTTCTCATGCCCAACGCCAGCTTTGTCTTCCAGGGAACCGGCAAACCTAGTTTCCCTTGCCTTGAGTAAACTAATTTCGGCGTGGCCAATCAAAATGTGCAAAGATCATCTCTAGGGAAAAAAAAGAAAGATGGCAGTGCCCGGCGATGGAATGTGGAGAGTCACGTAGTGTTAGTTGCACTTTAAGAACCTTAATAAAATAAAAACAGGAACAAAAATGGTAACCAATGGCATTCTTCCTTTCTGGTTTCCAATAAATAAATGCATCTTAACCTATGAGGAAAAATGTCACATACTGCAACTCCCCAGTCCTTCGATTTTATGGGCTTTTGCTTCCATTTCTGAAGATTCTGGCATTCCCTCTCTGAGGGCGACAAGTGACAATGCTCAATCACTTTATCTACAAGGGGCATTGTTGTCACCCTATGAAAGGACTACAGAGTTCCTCCCTCTATTCTTATTGCCATAACATGGGAAGAGGGAACTGGAAGCAATTCTAAGTGCAGCACAGACAGTGAGTACAGGAAGATAACAGCTCTTGGGATTTCTCCCAGGATTTATAGATATTTTTGGCATTTAATAAACAAGTATAACTAACCACTGCATATTTAAAAAACCAAAAGAAAAATTTACAGCTGGAGTTTACTTATCCTTTAGAGTTCCAATTTTATCTCTATATCATCCTCATGGGGCCCCAACAGTCAGCTGATCCTGGCTTTTCACTGAGCGGCTCCAGGTAATCTCCGTCATACCATGTGACTCCAGACTGCAATGCTATAGGTCGCCAATATTTATCCGAAAGAGCGCCATTCAAATACAAAGTCAGCTGCCCACATTTCCAGCTGGCCAGAAGTTATATTATTTCTTATTTCTTATATTATTGCCAGCGTAATTTAAAAAAAAAAACAGCCTATGTAACTTCGATGCTACATAACTAGCAAGGCAATAAATTCACCATAAAATGAAGAATGAAAAAAAACAACTTCCTACCTGTGTAGAGCTATAAAAGACTATAATAAGTGCTGAAAAATGATCACAGCTGATTCTGCTGGAAGGAATTATGTCTGAAGATTATAATATACAGCTTAATATTGTCAGTGTGGTGACACGCTCTGCATATCTCCGGCTCTGTACAATATCGCTTCCAGCACCTGCCAGCGACAGATGTACTGGCGTATTTTATCGCGGCCACCAGTCTGAGGAATTCGGTATTTTTTAGGCTTTCTTGTTTCTTGCCTCTGAACAACCCAATAAATAATCTCCGGGTAGAGGACAGAAGATTCTGTTGGGAAAAAGAAATTATAAAAAAAAAAATATATGAAGTGTCTTAGAAGTGCAGATATTTTATGATTGTGTGATGGAGAAATTAAAAGTTCTCTGCTTATTATACGTAGGAATAATTATGTAAATTGTTTTTATTTAGAAAGTAAACTTGTAGACAATCAGCTAAAGCCTAAAAGTCTTAACGGCACTCCATCATTATAAATGAATTTCAATGTAGAAAACTTCTACTTAAAGCCTCCTTCAAAAGAAAAATTACTCACTTCCACTTCTCCAAAAGAAAATAGCATTCAAGAGGCAGAGGTAGAGTGTTCCACTGCACAAAGACTCCAGACCCCCTTCAGCCAACATGATCCTCACAATGGCCCCAAGTCAGGTCAGCAGGTAGGCCCCAAGTCACTTATGCAGAGGCCCATTGTTAACCACTACTGGTAATTAGCTACTTCCATATGGACCTGATTGGGGTTTATCAAAGCAGCTTGTGTCAGGGACAAATCGTAGCATAAGCCACATGGGTAACTCCATGGGTCATCATGGAACATGTCAAGGCAGATATGTGAGTGGCAGATAATGTGGAAGGCCCTCACCCCTACTTAGGGATCGTTGTTCCAGTATGACCCCATTGGCTTTCTTCATTCAACTGATGAAGACCAAAAAGCTGCTTTGACTCTGCGCCCCGTGCATGTCTGTGCTAACTGAGCTGTTGACATGGAGGGGGAGGTGAAAAGTGTGCCACAGCATGAGGTCTCCAGACCTTTCTAAGCCAATGGGGCCCCCACAATGGCCCCAAGTCAGGTAGGCTGAACCAACATGGCTGAGACAAAGACAGAAACCAGGAATAAAGAGAGCTAGGAATTTTAAAGCATTCATCACCCATCTAGAATGTCATTTTAACATCTGTCTCTTTGTAATTGGTCACCCTAAACCATGTCACTCAAATGATTAACACCTGCTCTATACTTTCTTGAACCATGAACTGGAATAGGTAAAAAAATGCACAGCATAATCATTACCAATTTTACACCTCAACCCTCTTAAGGGGTTGATGTTCCAGTATGACATCATTGGTTCCATTTACTGCTCTTGAGGACCAGTTGTTCTTTCTGTCATAAGTGTGCACCCCATTGGACATGAAGGACAACTGATTCATAAGCGAAAAAAAAAAAAAACACAACTGCATCTAACTGGGCCAATCCAAAACAAGTGTGAAGGTATGACATTATTCAATACTCACCAATAATGTTGTTTTACCTTCTCTACCTTGGGGACTGGTCAACAAAACTCACCATTAGGGACGTAACTCAAATGATCACCATCTGCCCCAGATTCCCTGACACTGTGGGATTGTATTATATAATTGAAACAGGATGGCTTCATAAAGGTTCACACCTTCCATCATGTTCTTGGACAATCAACATCTACATTGACCCATTTTATGGTAATAAATTAGGGTAGCTACGTAACCCATATGGCCCTTCCATTGGTATAGTGAGGTATAAAGATATCGAAATGCACAACCTGATACTTTCTTTTTACCTTTCCTTCCTTATGGACTCATCAATGTTCATTTAACTATGTGTACGACCCACCTACATTGTGATTGCCCCCTTAGATAGGTGGTACTGGGAAAATAGCCCAGGGTTTGTATAGCCACCAATGGTCACAGGTTTGGTAGAAACTGTTCTAGTGTTTGAGGCTCTGGAATAAAAAGAAGGTTTGATGGGCCTTTTCATTTCACCCCTTAGGAGGAAGCCTCAGCCAGACAAGACCTTGTGAGTAGGGGTAAGCTGTGCTGGCAGGGGAAGTTTTATATTTAAAAATCTTACCTGTCACAGGTGAGCAAGAGTGCACTAAAGAAGATATGCATTACAGGTAGTAGGATTTGTAAACATTCCTTTTAGTACAAATTTTTAACTTGCTCAAATTACTTACATTAGGCAGATCTAAGCTGAATATTGAAATAACTTTTGTTTTTCTTTAAGGGTGAGTTGTAAGCTTCAACAAATCTGCTTTCTTTCCCTCTTAGGGTCACTTTTATGGTCATGCAGCTGTCTGCGACGTTCAACATCCCCAGAGATTAGAAAAAGAAGAGGAATCCATCAGACAGATAGAGATGAAGCTCTGTCACTTCCAGCTAATTAGCGAAGAGTTGCAGGACTGTGTAGCTGTTGTGAAAATGTTCAGCTGCGCTCCTTCTCTGGTGCACAATGAACCGTCAAGTTATTCCCGCCATTTACCGGTAATTATCTCCATCTATTTACAAACAGATCCGACCTCCATGTCTGGAAAGTCACAAAGCTGTGCAATAAGTCTATGAACTTCCAATGGGGACTGATATCCTTAGAAAGCCCCAGCTGAGGATATAATTGGAAATGTGAGGATAATATTTTGTGAAATATAAAATATACAACGTTGGCACCTTAGAAACAAAAATTGGCTGGAGATATTAAAGCTCTCCAGGACTGCAGAAGATGGGTATCCAGGACCCTAATATGTGGATCCACTTGTACAAAACCATTGGAATGTATATATAACCAAAGCAATTTTTGCTATTTTGGATAGCTTAGTGAAGGATTTATTTATTAACCCCTCTAGCGGTATTCCCGAGTGTGACTGGGGGTGGATTTTACCTGACAAAAGCGGTATTCCCAAATCACACTCGAGGTATTTTTTAACTAAAAAAACACTTACCTTGCTCCGTTGTCATCCCCCATCATCGCGCTGGCCCCCGCAGGTCCTGGGGACACGTCCTTCCTCCTCGATCTCCAACCGCAAAGTGCAGAGACGAGATCTACGGGGTTTCCCGGTGACATCGGTACATGCGTCGGTGCTGGCGGGAGGATCGGCGGGAAATTCAAATAATTTTGTTTTGGATTCAATACAAAACAGCTGTATTGAGTCCAATACAAAGAAATATGAATTTAATGTATATATCAATATATTATAAATATTATATATGCTACTATACAGTTACATTTAAATAGTTTTTTTTGTGTGTTTTGTTATTTAAAGTTTATTATTAAATTTATTACATTTATTAAATATCAGCGAGTTATGCCTAAGAAATACAGCTTACAATGAAAAATAAATTTTCATGGAAAAAAATTGTACCGCTTCTTGCATGGAAATTCAGAAGGAATTAGACCGCTAGGGAGGTTAAGAGCATTTGTGCGGTTGTTTTCTTTAGGATTCATGTTTATTCACCATGCAGGATCCTCAGATCATAACACCAGTGGATCCGATCATAACACCAGTGGATACAATATAATATTTCATTTACCTGACAACAAATATTAGTATTAAATAGTTTTTTCCTCTGAGTATAAAGCTAAAAAGTATGTTCAACCTTTAATAAAATACCTTCTATGCAATCCAATGCAGCATTTTTCTTATCTTAGACGGGCCAGAAGGCTCTAATGGGGCCAATTCTGATATTGCCGGGTGGGTGGATGGTGACAGCACAATAACAGCAATTTATGAATACGTTCTGATATCAGTTCAACATGTTGTAATAGAAGTGACAATAGTGGTCAATGTTTTATTAACTCTTTCAGGGATTTGGTTAGTAATAGATTGTGCCAACGGGTCTTTGGTAGTGATATTTTGAGATGGAAAAGTTCCACTTTGATGTAGAAGGAGGTGAGTGTGCAGACAAGGTCGTGTGTTTCTTGTGGAAATATTCTGGACACTAAATTTTGTATTTTGTCAATGACAGGTATAGTACAGCGTGACACTCTGTCCAGAGAGAGAAAAAAAGAAGAGTAACAGGGAGAGGAGGGAAAGGGCAAATAGAGAGGGAGAGGGGAGAGAGACATAGGAGGGGAAGAGGGTAAATTGGGGGAAGAAGGGTAAGGAAAGAGAGAGGAAAAAGGCAGAGAGGGGAGAAAGTTAGAGGGGTGCGAGGGATAGACAGAGAGAGAGAGAGAGAGCAAGAGGAGGCAGAAATTGAGATGGAGAGGGAAAAAGAAAAAGGGAGAGGAACGGAGAGGGGAGAGAAAGATAGAGAGAGAGAAAAAGGAGAGAAAGGCAGGGAGAGGGGGGAGAGAAATGGGGATTAAGAAGGTAGAGGGAGGGAAACAGAGAAGAGAAAAAGAGATAACGAGGGGAGAGAAAGAATAGGAGAGAAGGAGAAGGAAGGAAATGGGCAGAGAAGGAGGGAAAACATAGGAGACAGAGAGAGCAAGGGAAAAAAAGAAGAGGGGAGAGAGGAGAAAGGAGGACAGCAGAGAGAAAGAGACAGAGAAGAAAGATAGAGGAGGTGAGAGTGCAATGAGAGAGGAACTAAGAGGGGAAAGAAAAGGGAAATAAAGAAGGAGGCAATGAAATAGAGCACTAATAGAGCAAAGAGACCAGTGATGGTCCATGGCTATGGCTGGTGCACCCCCCAGCTGGGTCACATGAAAGGATGCCAATATCTCCCATAGGCATTGCAGTATTAGACCTGTGATGGGAGAGGGGTGGGTTCTGGCATTATGACGTCAATCTGGGGGAAGTTTCTTCCCCTGTAAGTGACACACGGCTCCCCGCACATGTGCGGTCCGGAGTCCGTAGATTTAGTGGTCCACGAGCTCCAATAGGTTGGGGACCACTGACATAGAGGAATGGAGGGAGGAAGAGAGAGATAGAGGGAGGGGAGTAGGGAGAGGGGAGATGGAAGACAGGTCAGAGGTAGAGAGGAGGGAAGGAGAAGGGGGACAATGGATTGGAATGGAGAAAGAAGAGTGATAATTTTAAGATTAATATCACACCCACAAAGATCTCTAATTTATTACATTAGAGTATTTTCTTGAAGGCAGTGATTCTATCAACTTGAGGGTCCAGACATGGGTACCACATAACGCCCTCATCTAAGTCCCTCACAGCATTAGCTCGTTCAGTACAAACATTAATTGTTCTGCTCACATCCTCCCTGCTGGTTCCGGGTGCAGCAGTACGTACTCATTGGTTTCTGCCAGAAAGTCTCGTAGTGTTGGAGTGCTATAATCTTGGAGTGCTATAGAACCAAACACTGAATTACCAATCCAATAGGAGAAAGACATTCGTATAAAGTCACTTACGATGCCAAATCCTTGGTTATAAGGACATCACAGGGCCCCTGCACTCTGCAATATTTCTTCTTTATTAATATTCTTTAAGGAAAAGATGATGAAAAACAATACACCAATCATTCTCTCTCATCTGACATTAACAAGGCTCCGTAATTAAACAATGAGCTTCTTTAGTCATTAAATGACTTCACAATCCCAACCCTCATCTCCTTTGTGTAAATATATAAATATAATTTCCAGTCTCCAGGGTTGCGTACCGGAGTGTGAAATATTTTATTATGCCATTGTAGGAAAACTTTATGTAAATGGATCCATATATCAGGCTGTTTTAAGAGGGTTCTTTAATATCTCGTTCTCCATCCTCTGGCTGACATCCAAATGCAGAGCTGATACAGGACTAATTAGCATAATTGATGCCTTTCTGTGGGTCGAAGTTTCCGCTTTTAGAGATAGAAGTCTGCTTTTTACTTCAATTAGGGCTCTGTGATGTTTCTGAGGAGAAGCTCTACAGTGTTACTTGGAGACTTCAAAGGCAGCTCAAAGTCTTTACAGTTCACAAGATGACAAACCAATGTTACAGAGGCCAATGAATGTTGTAGATATTGCTAAGTATGACTTACATTTAACATAGCAAGGAAGAGTGAGCCACAAAACCTGACATCCCAAAGATTAAGCAACACCTAATAATGATTCAATATTATACACATGATATTCCATTTCTTTAACATGCACTAATAGAGCTGATCTCCGAGTCAAGAACTCAATATACAGAGATTATATATGGGTGTAGTTTTACCAGCCAATGTATTTGTGGTTTTGTCCATTATTTATGAGATATACTAAATTATGTCATACCAGAACCAAGTTTTATGAGAAGAAACCTAAAGTCACTCCAAAGTTACAATATGAAAATCGCAAAAATACCATTAAGAAGGGCTATTCCCATTGCATTATCCAACCAATAAGGTGGTGATTGCATACATGAAAAAGGTAGACATTTCCCAAAGCAAAAAGGTCAATCAGCTAGATGTCATAGGATTCATGAGGCACTATAGGTGTTATGGGTGTGCCACAAGTGAAAATGGAACCTGAGAAGGAGACTAGAACAGACAGAAATAAAGAGAGAATGGAAGAAGGTACATCCTGGAGAAATTTCTAGGGAATAAATCCATCCTGGAGATACAGTACCTTGGATGGATATGTCTGGAGAACATTTTGGAGCATAAACACATCCTCAGGTCAATACTGAGGCACAAATTGCCAATTGCTCAAGGAACCCCTAGCAACCTCTGGAGGAACCCTGGATATGAAACATTGATCTACGGTTATGTCCAGGAGGTTTATATCCTCCAGAAATGTCTCTAAAATGTAGCTACCCTCCAGAGTTGTCTCCAAGAGGAACCAGGGATACTGTGCTAGATTTATAAAAGTTCTCCAAGTCTGGAGAAGATAGACTATCATGGAAGAACCTGAATGGGGGCTGGGGGGGCGCCCTGGTCAGACGGACCATGCTATCCATATGGATCACAGGCTCGGGGAAGTGGGTGGGTTGTGTCTCTGGATGGGCAGGTTCTGGCATCATGACATCACTCTGGGGGAAGTTTCTTCCCCACAGGGCTTCCTGTGCATGCGTTGTAAGGAGTCCATATATTTAGTGGTTCGTGAGGTCCAAAAGGTTGGTGACCACTGGTCTAGAGAATAGCTTGCCAGAATACGAAGTGAATAGCTACATCCCAGAGAAATCTATGGTGGATAAATACATTCTGCTGGCTCTGTAGAAGATGCATATTGTTTATTACAAGTAATGATGTATATAATACAGAGTGTACATGTGGAAGGTATGGATCATGAAGTGTACTGCTGCTGTGCTAGTGCACCGTAAAATTTGAGTTATGGGCATAATAAAATGTTAAACTGACCACCATTCATTCTTTTCTGGATGAATAAAGAGAGACCCAGATCCCATTTGCAGCCAATTTATGGAGATTCCTCCTCCCTTTCTATCCAGGTGACACCTAGGTTATTGCTGTGAAGATTCCTGTGCCAGATTCAGCTGGAAAGAGAATGTCCTAGGTGACATTGGCAATGCAGAGAAGAAAAATATCCACAAAAAGCAAAATGGCAAAAAATTTATAATTAATTTGAAATGTATTCAAAACATCCTCTAAAACCTATATTTATGTTATAGAGATCTTAGAATGAGATTGTTTTAGAAGTTTAACAGAAGACTGCAACATAGCTCATCCACAAATAAAGCAGCTTGCATTTCTGGCAGATCAACATTTTTTCTTTAACTGTGAATGTATTGCTCATAGATATACATGTTAAATCTTTTCTATCCTATCCAAAAGAACAAAATGAATGCTTGCCATGCTTTGCAATAAAGAGCACTGTTGTGATTTCCTAAAACGATCATTTTGTTACAATTTTAAATCCAAATAGTGTTCAGAAACTATCTCCCTCAAGAGATAACCTACTTACCCTCGATGTCTCATTCACTTCCGACATCCCATTGATCAAACATATAATAACAGTTCGGAATTCATTCTCTCAACATAGAGGAAAAATCCTATTTATCTACTTTTGCTAGTAGTGTTAATACAGTTCACATTTTTTTTTCCTGTACAGAGAAAAGGCCATTGATTTCAGCATCCGTGTCTCAATTACGGTGTATTATGAAGCCATTTGTCTCAATGTCCACTCTCCATTATTCCTCCCGCACAACTTTGATAAATTATGGGCATTAAGATACCATTTGCTTTCACACCACCTCTAGAAATGAAAATATTTCCTGCACAACTTGCATTTCTGTCCGCGGCTCCGGCACTCCAGGATTGATGAACATTACATCATCTCTTATTCTGAGGATGGCCATGCAGGTCTAACAAGCAGATGGGTCCGGATAAGAGAAGTTCCCCTTTAGTTAACTCTTCAAGAAGTTAAGTTTGGATTCTGAAGACAACAGACAACTTTTGGGTTAAAATATATTGGGCTATACCAGAGTTTGCTGATTTTGACCTCTTCTTCTTAAAAAATTTTTAGTTATAAGGCCTGATTTATTAAAGCTCTCCAAGCATGGACAAGATAGAGCAGTGTTTCTCAACCATTGTTCCTCCAGAGGTTGCTGGGGCTTCCTTGTACAATTTGTGGCTTTCTGGTGAGTTTTTGTGACCCCAATGATCTTTTTGGCTATCTGTAAGGGTGACATTCCTCCCAATGGCCAGCAATGTAAGAGGAATTCTTCCCACTGACCACCACACTAATATACTGTGAGCTGTAGATATAGCAGGCATTCCTTAAAGACCTGAAAGTCATTCTAAGGAATTGGCAGTCAATAAACATTTAATGGGGGAACCCAGCGAACCTGCAGGAGATCTGGTCCAGGATTGAAAACATTAGCCAACTAATAGCAAATGTTTGTTAAGCAATCCATTCCAGCTTTGCTGGATCACCTGGGTTCTCCAATGATAGTCTTCTCCAGTCTCGAAGAGCTTTATTAAATCAGGTTCATTGACTCACATGCATGCAGCGCAGAAGTTTGGTTTTCACTCTCACACAGCTTGCATACCTGCTCCCAACTTATGCTTAGCAGTTATTTCAAAATGATTCAGATTTTTGGATCAAATGACAAACTAGCAACTTTGGAAGGATAACATTAATGGCAGACCCAATGGCTCTCATATGACCGATCTTGGTAATACACTGAGACATTCGTTTAAAATAAGAGTATTAATTTTTTTCATCATTTAATAATATGGAGAAGTTATAGACCGACATTTATTGAACAATTGTTTTTTTTAAATTTTGATTGGTTGGGTTAAAGTTGTGATTTGTCCAACTTAGATTTATTCAGTCACACAAGAGGGCAGCTGAGACAACTGTCCTCATCCGACCTATCTGAACAGGATAGAGATCTTGTCACCTGGATGGAGATCTTGTCACTATCAGAAGGAACAGCAGCACCACTGAATGTTAATACTGCTGGTGCTGGAATTATTTGTCATAGAAAAAGACATCGCTAGACCCTGCAAAGGTAACTATTACTTAAAAAATAAACAAAAAATAATTTTTATGGTGTGGTATAATTATTTCTGAAAACTCAGCAAGCTGCAGCATCACCTGCATCCCTGTAGATATATATTTTCCCTTTTGTTCAACATCATCTGCACAGAAACGGTGGCTCTGGTGTTCAATCCTGTCCTGCAATTGGCTGCTGGGCCTCTACAGTTCCAGGCTCAGGTAACAGAATTCTCATTGCTTTTCCTGCCTCTGGGCCTGAGTGTTCTCTGTTCTGTTTCCCGGGATTTGACCTTGCATTGTCTGCCTCCTGCCCTGACCTGTTCAACTACCTTGCTTTGACTCTCTCTGCCTGTTAGCCATTCCTATACTGAAGTCATGTGATCCCCGTCACCCCCTGGTGGGGAGATCCTGTGGGCTGCCACATGGTGGCCTCCTTTCAACAAACTAGTCTGATGGCCGCTAGCTTCACCAGCCCATCACTCCTTATGGGGTGTGCTGGTGAAAAACAGTGGGTGACTTAGATTCTGTGCCTCCGGTAATCCAGTGTCACCTGCCAGGTGGAGGCAACCTGTAACACTAGGTCTGTTCTAATATCCAGGGTGATACTTCAGATATACGGGGGCTCACTTAATAAGAGAGGCTTCCAAGCTCCCTACCTACAGAGTCCCACAGGGGTTCCGGTGCAGGGATGAGACCCTTTCTACCAACAATGGCCATTGCTAACAATAGGGGTAAGCAAGGGTCTGTTTTTTGTCATAAAGAAGGGGCTACATTCTTCTTGCCCCTTACTGTTTTGAAAAACCAGATTCCAGTTGACCTTTATTAAATAGGAGAGGGGAAAAACAAGCTCACTGTCCACTTTCCTATCCAGTCAGGTTCTAAGCTTCACAAAGGATTTGGTTTTGAATACTGGAGGGACCCTATGGCCAAAATGTAATTTGAAGGCAGAATTTTAAGGGCGAAACAAAAAATGAAACTAGAGACAAAGGAAAAAGTTAATCTGCCTGGGAAAATGAACAATCCAAACCCACAAAAAAGGATCAACTCAACAAACACAAATGTATAGAGCCCTTAATGGTACAGAGCAGAGACATTGTGCAGGAAGATTGCATTGCCATACACACTTCCAAATAGAAAAATAAATACTTTCTAAAACAAAGTTTGATTTTGATCGATGCTCCCACATCATCTCATTTGTTCAGTCCAGCAATCAGAGTTGATTTATGGCCTATTGACAGCTCCTCGCTGCATTTGCAATAAGCCATTGAACTGTGATTCTTGTTGGCAGCTGGTGTTCTAAAGCTTGCTCATTAACTTCTGTGCTGGCCCAACTTCTCCATCCTGGTCATTAAATATCAAAGTGCAATACTAGATGGAGAAACTTCAATAAATTCAGGATGAGTATCAGTATCAATATCTGTTCGTTACTCTCCAAAACATCATCCGGTCTCTCCTCTAAATTGCAGTTTATAAAAGCTGAGATTTGTAAAGCCGTATGGATTAGTGATCAGGTACAGCCTCGGACACAACCCTCTCGGCTCATTAATTGGATGTCTGCTAACGAGATGGCATGTCCACTTACTGCTAGAAATAGTAATAAAGGTAACGTCCAACACCTGCCATCATAATGTTGATGTATTATTAGGAATTTCTGCTTTCTATTGAGAAATATTAAAGGAAAAAGGTAAAGACTAAAATTCTTTAATTCCTTACACTCAGTACACTATACCCCCTACACTCACTATGGATCTCAGGTCTAGCCATGCCCCGATCTATTGTATATCCCTGCTACTATCCTAATATCTAAGCTTATTTGGAAAGATTTGTGTTCTCTATGTGTCAACATCTCCTGACCTACTGAATGGACCTCATTAGAAAGACCCCTTTGGCCAGTTCTGCTGCCCCTTTTTATCATTCAGTGCAGTGTGAAGAACTGGAATATCAGCGATCAATGCCTTCATATTTAGAAAGAACCTAAACCTGCCATAGTCATCTGTTCCCGTTCCCATTTCCTTACTGGAGATGATCTTTGGGTATCGTGGTTGGGCATGCTGAGATGACTCCCATTCATTCCCTGCACATGCAAGGGAAGCTTCGCAAGCCCAGCTCAGCTTTTTGGCCAGATACCTGGAGTGATCAGGCAGGTTGGAGGGATTATTGAAGAACGGACATCACCTGTCCCTTTTTTAAAAGTGGAACTTTAGTTCTTCTTTAAATCTGATATTCAGGTTAACGATTACCCCCCTACACACATCAACTTTCCCACCCTATTCTAAAGCCGCAACTACATGACGCTCAAACTTCTTTCTTCCTTCTTACTTTTTTAAGTTCTTCTTTGGGGGTCCATGTCATTACCTGCAGGCTATAGAAACTTTTTATTGGCTTACATAATTAGGTGATTTATCTTCTTCCGCACACCAACCAGGTTTCCTCCCAACCCACACCAACCCTCCAACCTTCTTATGAACCCCCAATTACTTGATGCTCATGCCTCTTCCTTTGTTCTTTATAACCTTTGAAGTCCTTTCTTGGTTGTCATTACCTACAGGCCATGGAAACTTTTTATTTGCTCTCACTAAGCAGGTAATCTACCTCCCTACCCACGCCAGCCTTCCCACCTTTGTTTAAAGTCACAGTTACCTTATGCCAAAGTCTCTTCCTTCCTTCTTACTTTACGGGTCTCTCTTTGGGTAGCCATGTCATTGGCTGCATACCATTGAAAGTTCCTATTGGCTGCCCTGTAGTTGGGTCCTTTGTAAATGGAGAAGAGGATTCAGTAGTGAAATTGGTAGCAGGAGAATACCATTAGGACGGCCTCTAAGGTACTGGTTTGGGAGTTCTTCATACTGGAAAGTGGTGATCTTTATGAACCTGTATGGCATATTTATATAATTATATGTTGATTTATGACAGATTAGGGAAACTAAAAAAGATGTGTTATTAAGTTATGGAGGGATGGGAGCTCAGGGTGGCAGGAAATAGATCTCATTAGGAGATGGTGGCCAGTAACATTGATCTTCCTATTTGCTCCTTTTTAGTCTTCTTAATAAGCCATGATTAGTGTTTTGTGATATCTCTTCAATAAGTAAAAAAAGGAAAAAAACGTTAATCCTGCCAATAACCTTGTGAGCGATACTTTCCTGTATTCTCTGCTGGTCCTGCACTCCTTTCAGGTACATTGTTCCTCCTCCTGGCTAAGGGTGACAAGACTCCTCTATAGATACAGTACAATGAATTAGCCATGTCACCCTAGGAAAGGAAGAGTTTTGCTTGCGGCGAGGTGTTTTTCGTGAAGCGATGAGGTGTTATTAGCACCAGATTATGCCTATATAGTATTAGAATTACATAATATAATATATATCTATATAATATGTATATATATTATAATATATATTATGGATGGCACCTATGAATAGTATTATAGATCCTGGCCATGCAATCGTCCAATCATCTAACATCTAATTAAATAATTATCTTTATAGGGTGGGGTGACCGATCTCCCTAACTGTGCAATGAAACGTCTGGTGATCTTGAAGTTTCTCTGCACACCATTCTTGTTTTATGCTGAACAATGCGGCTCCTGCTATTTACTCATCTCAGTTATTTACCTTGACACCTGAGCCATGAGATAAACTTATAAAGACAAAAGAAGCTTTTATTATGAACTTCCAAGTACTGTGAAAGCCTATAGAGAGAGTGAGAATATTTATATATACAGTATATATATGTACAAGGAGTGCGAATGTATCATCAGAGCTTTCCATAGCTTTCCAGAGTTCCAAGATAACTATTGGTCAATGCAGAAAGCTCAATTGTTACATTTTATTTGCTGAATTAGGTTTTGCAGCTCCAAACTTTTGGAACCCATTAGGTTCCTCTGTCAGTCATTGTACAATTCTGGATTTGAAACTATCTATATGCCGATATTGTCACAAAGGTGCGCTCCATTGCCATGCCATGCGTAAATTTCAGGTCATGGTCCATTGAATTGGAATGATTTACATGCAATTGATCAATTTTAAAGCACAGTACAGCATAGGGAAGTTTTCTAAGTGGATATTATTAATATTATATTGTAATTATATACTTTAGCATAAGCATTTAAAAATATATTTTTCAAATAATTAACTGGACCCCAGAGGAGCTCAAAATCTAATTATTGAATGGTTGTCCCCTCCTGTTACCCACGACCCGGCCTGGGCCTTTTATGTTGACCCTTCTTTGCATCTGACTTTGGGTTTTGTCCTAACTTCACTTTTTGCATGCTTGCTTGGTACCTCTGTACCTCTGTTGTCTGCTTGATTTGGCCCTTGGCCAGGACCTTTCTTTTGTCTGCTGATTTTTTACCACAGTGCCCAGTTTTGCTCAGTTCTTGCCGACCTCTGCTCACTCTATTTCCATGCCTCCTGCTTATTTCTGACCCATGCCAACAATCCAGCACCAGTGATTCCAGCACCTCCACTGAGTTCAAATACATCTATATGCATTGGGGGCCCCATGCTACTCCTCATCCTGTTTGACCATTACCCAATTCTAAGGGGTCGTGGTCAGGCAATGTAAGGGAAGCATCAACCAGGTACATACCAGATCAGTGATGGATGCAACCAACAGTAGGTCCCTGTGCAGATCTATCTTAGGTCCCCCCTCCGTCAAACTGACTTGGGTCCCCTGACATTTCTCAGGCACCAGGGGCCCAAGTAAATTAGACCAGTAGGAGCCAGGGCCCCAAGTTAGACATAGGTACAAACCCTGCCACTCTTACAACTTACAAATTCCTTATATCCGCCCCCCTGTGCAAGACCCGATAGTTGTTTTTAAAGTTCAAATCAGTCCAAAGAGTTCACATGTAAAGCTAAATTATATTTTATTGCAATGAACAGGACTTGTTTTACAATTTTAAGACATTTTTTGTTCAAGAGGCTTTACCGGCTTCAAAAATTTATTCTGATTCTAAATTCATAATCCAATTATCATAAAATGTATAAAATCTGCCATATGTGTTGGATGTTTGAGTTGCACTGATGAAGGTGGGAATTGCTGGTAAATTATCAGGTAGATTTTGTAATATCATTTTAAGAGAAACCTACCACCATGGTTAGGGATGGTTGTTCCAGGTTGGTGTAGATGGTTTCTTTCATGTCTCTTGTACTTCCATTGTTTCAGAATGTGCACCTCAGTGTTCAAAGGAAGTTCCATAGAAGGGACCCCGAGGGTCAACTATCTGGTAAGAGTAAAAAAGTAACATTCCAAGGGGGGTGGTTTGTATTAAATTACAAAGACCTGGAAGTAGTGAAATATTCCCAGGTTGGCTCTACATTTCTCTGGAAGGACCAAAGGAGAGGTTGATGGGAACTTAAAATCATGTGGATTATTGTATGACCCTTCTTTCATAAATCTGCCCTTCGACTATCCCTTTATTAAATCTGTCCTCCAGCTTCCCCATCAAATACATTTTCCTTCTAATCTTCCCTTCATTAACTTTGTCCTCCAGCCTCCATTCATTAAATCTGCCCTCCAGACTTCCTTTAATAAATCTGCCCTCCAGACTCCCTTCATTGAATCTGCCCTGCAACCTCCCTTCAATAAATCTGTCCTCCAGACTCCCTTTAATAAATCTGCCCTCCAGCCTCCCTTCATTGAATCTGCCCTCCAACCTCCCTTCAATAAATCTGCCCTCCAGACTCCCTTCATTAAACCTGCCCTTCAACCTCCTTTTGATGAAATCTGCCACCCAGTCTCCTTCCTATAAATCTGCCCTCCAGCCCTTCATTAACTTTGCCCTCAAGACTCCCCTCATTATTTTGCTCTCCAGAACCCCCCCTTCATTGAATCGACCCCCCCGCCCGAGCTTCCTCTTAATTAAATATGCCATTCCATCTTCCCTTCATTAAATCTGCCCTCCAGCCTCCCATTCATTAAATCTGCCCCTAGACCTTTCCTTCATTAATTTTTCCCTCCAGCTTCCAGTTTATTAAATCTGTCCTTCCACCTTCCTCTTCGTTAAAATCTGCCCTCTAGCCTTCCCTTCAGTAAATCTTCCCAGCAGACTCTCCTTTATAAAATTTACTTATAATTCCCCTTTTATTATTTGGCCCTCCAGCTTCCCCTTCATTAATTTTGCTCTTCAATCTTCCCTTGATTAAATCTGCCCTTCCACCTTCCCTTGATTAAATCTGCCCTTCCACCTTCGCTTGATTAAATCTGCCCTCCAGTCTCCCTTTTAGTCTTACACAGTTGTATTGGCTCCTCTCTTGCACTCAAATTGCTTCCTCGTATTTCATTGTGCCCTGTGGGCTTCACACAATGTCCATTAGAAGCTGCAGCAAGTCATGTAACCTGCTATTGATGGCAAATGAGACTGGATTGAGATTCCTCGATGGCCTCTATGAATAATTAACGTTGTCCCAGTTTGTGGCAGTGAGATTTACACCTGTCAGTTTTTTACCACCAACATAAGTTGTAGACAGAATCGAAGGATGCTTAGAGCCGATAAAACATTCTGTTCAGACCCCCGGCCCGGAGAGATCCCTCAGATCCGGTCTGCCATACCCACGCTGGTCTGCATAGTGGGAGTCTCAGCGGGGGGCTCCTGATCCGTAATTAGAAGCATGAGTCATCTTTCTCCATCTGCAGACAATGAGGGGAGCGGAGGAAGGAGTTTTGGCAAATATCACATTTATTGCTTTATGCAGCACTAATGTGCTCTGAGCTCAGCCAGATCCTTCTGTTATTTAAGAAATATATTGCAGACAACATCACGGGAGACGCACCGCATTAACAGACAAATTTATACCTGATCCAAATCACGCTTTTTGATTGGAAGATGAAGAATTAAAAGGGCAACTTCAGCCGAGAAATCCAAACACACAGCTGCAGCGCACAGATAAGGAGATAATAAAAGAGGACCTGTCATTACTTCTGCATCAATATATTACCAACGTGGTACAATTTACACGACAGATAACCTTTTGTCAAATACTCTCCTCCATTGATCATTAATTAATTAGTCCGGTGACTGGCTGCAGTCAGGTGGAAGCATTTCCTAAGTCTCCCAGTGATCAGATTGCAACATTATAACTTTGTAGCAAGTCACATGGGGAGAGGCTGCAACAAGGAGAACTGTGTTAGACAAATTTTTGAGGAGCAAGGAATAACATTGTCTCAGTGTTACGTCTGCATCTCAATCGAGTAAGTTTGACGGAAATATTGCAGAATCAATATTAATGCATTTTTATTGGATTGCACCTTCTATAAGCAATGTTTGACAGGTAGTGTTACAAGTTGCCTCCCCAGGTAAGAACTGAAGCATGGAATTTAAGTAACCCCCGTTCACCAATGTACCCCATAAGGAGTGATGGTCCTAGTGGCCACCGGACTACTTTGCTGCAAGGAGGTCATCAGGTCCTAGAAACGGCTTGGACACAACAAGGCAGAGTCAAGGTCAAATCTAGAAAATAGGAAAAGAGATCAAGCTGGCAGAGATGCAGGAAATGCAGTGAGAATCCAGAAACCAAAGCCTGGAACTGGAAGGTTTTAAAAAGCCCCATCAGTCAATGGCAGGACAGGATTGAATAATCTGCTCATTGGCTGTAGGCCAGATTCTGTGCCGGGGATGCTGGTAGATGGTGGAAACTTCACGGCTACAGGGATGCAGTTATATAGTCTTCTGTGAATTAGAATTTAAGTATATACAGAAAACAGATCTTTAAAATGACAATTTTTTTAGTTAATTGCAAACAACTTGAACATAGCATTGTCACCAAAATTGTAATGGGGGCAAGGAGTACCTGTGGGAACTTGTCCCAAGTGCAGAAAATAATATTGGTTGTATGTAAATTTAAGTTAAGGTATGGGCAGCAATACAGGTCAAAGTCTGCAAGAGGGTTCTATTTTAGGAATGCAGCTCTTTAGCATCCCAATGTTTGTAAATGGCCATATGACTTGCATTGTGTTTCACTCATTCACCAAACAATTTTTATTTACAAATTGGGCATGCAAAATCTCTTTATATATTTATATGATAATAAATTACATCAGGGACACTTGTGGATGCAGAAGCTTAGAGTAAGCCAAATCATTTAATTATTATGTTTGAGGAACACAAAGTATGGAAATCGGTAGCGCTGGAGGAGAATATTCCATTCTGCACACCAGGAATCTTTGGACCTAGTACCCCCACAATGGCTGCTCCATGGTAAAGGGTCGGATGATATAGCAAGATTGCTTCTCTCTACTATTATTGTCTTTACTTTTTGTTTAGCTATTGAGGTAACCTAATAACATATTATCTTATTTACTCCATTACCATAATACCTTATATATAGAACACAACTTATTCTACTTATTATTCTTTAGCCCTTGGATACATGATCCGTCTATTTCCCTGAGGAAGCAGTTATTGCGAAATGTGTCGGGACATCTAGGATGCTATTGTAATCATTGCACTGATTAACACCAAAAAACAAACCAATTTCCATGTTTTTTTTTCTTTGAAACATTTGTACACAAAGCATTATGTTGTAACAGTGATAGAATAAATGTGATATTGACATTTTTTTCAATTGTGCTCTTAAAAAAAAGAAACCCTCTAACTTGCTTAGATTTATGTATGATTGAATAGACTTATGTACACATCCTGTTGTTTAGGACTTTTTAATAATAAAGGGATTTCCAAAAATGAGTGGGGTCCCTTGAAATGTAAAACTGGACTCTTTGCTAGGCATGGGGTGTGTTGCCTGTGCCGGGTAATTACAAATCCCTGTTTTGTCACTAGAATTGCTGGGGCAGGATCGGGGGGGGGGGGGGGCGGGCTCTGTATGAATATGTCACAACTTTACAAGTTATTTACCATAAGCGGAGGGAAGTAGGGGGTCATGAGAGAACATGTCACAAGTGAAAACGTTTTTGTTTAATGTTCAGGTTTTCCATGCCCAATTGCTATATTTTATTGTTTAGGTTTACATTTGCTTTTATTTCAACCCCTCCAACCCCATGGACATCTAAAGCCCCAAACCTTGGCGTGCACTAATATGCAGTAACCCCAGGTAAGTTTACAATTTGGCCTCCTCTTTCCACCTCCTGGTCTTTGGCACACCACTCCGGAAGGCAGCCACAATAACTAATACTAAGGGGCCAGTGTGAGGGCTTCCTGAGTTTTGGGGATCATAACTAGTGTTGGTGTTTGAGCTCAAGTTGTCCTTATATTCGACCCGAAATGGCTGTTCGAATTCGGGTAGACCTGACCCTAAAAAAAAACAAGATTTGATGGTAAAAATTTTAAATTAAAAAAAAAAAAGTGTTAAAAAAATCAAATTAATGTAAAAATGAATTTATTGGGTGTTTTTGTTTATTTTACTATTTTATTTTTGCAGGTTATCCTACAATTACATGATATCTCTTACTCTGTAACACACTTTCCAGCACAGTAATATTCTGATACATTTGTTACATTTTTCTTTTATCTACTGCGTCTGCAAACATTGAGAAAAGTGTGCAATCACTGGGGCACTACAGGGTAATTAACTGGTAGTGCCCTGTGGATAGTAGTGGAACTGCAGAGTTCATCTGCAGTTCAGTTCCCATGGTCACATGACCGTGGGAACTTTGCGGTCACAGCTGTGACTGCAGGCGATCCCTGGGAATTAGAAGTTCAATGGGGACAAGTTTCCCCATTCATCACATCTAGTGCCCTGTGTTCTTGGAGAAACTCTATCAAAGAACACATACAACTAGTAAAGGGCTGCAAGAGTAATCTGATTGCTCTTGCAGCCCTTAATAGTCCCTAAAAATAACCTGAACTCTCCCACTATTGACTTGTATGGTGTTCAAATTCAGCATTCAATCACACGAGCAATATCTCTCTATTCAATCGAATAGCTGAGGAATCGAATAGTGAGATATTTGACCAACACTACTCATAACTCTCCCAGATAATGAAAGAACTAAGCAGGCAGATTGTGATTCCTGCAATCTCACGACAGTGAGGGTTCAGAAACTTTATACATATAATAATTGCTTTACAGGTTTTAAAACTATGCTATTGAAATGGTATTTTCATTAATATTTGCAAAACTTCATTTCCCAGGAAGGCAGAGATTTCTAATAGAGGAACTAGACACGATTCTAGGCTGTATTACATTCAGAGCAAGAAAACGTGACACAGCAGAAGGACAAAAGAAAAATAATAGGATTCAGTTTATTACAAAGAAACCATGTAAAGTTTTTAAACTATATTTTCCATTTTGGATAGAGAGAAAGGTCAAAACTCTTTTTCTTTTTGGGGTTGCTATTTATGCCCCACTCATGGTAAATCTCTGCATTGGGGGTTGTCAGCTGGAACTGATGTCCTCCTTTAGGAGACCCTTCTCTGGCAGTGCACCATTGCAGTATCGCACCCTGTTTATTCTCTCCAGTGGAGTTGGTCTCGGTTGCAAGGAGAACAGAATTAGTTGTCAGCCCTCTGCTTAGCACCTTACAGCATCCCCTGCTTCCCTTTAGCTGTGCAGCCTGAGATTTCCTTTCTCAGCATCCCCAGCACATACTGAGGCTGTGTGCAGCTGAAGGGGATTTTAGGGGCAGATTAGTCCCCGGCTTCATCCTGCCCTGCCATTGGCTGCTGGGATTTTCTGCTCCGAGTCACCAATGCCTGTTGTAGAGGTAAGACCTGCTGCTGGAGAGTTTATCTCTTGGATTCCCTGTTCCCAACCCTGAGTTTCTATACTGCCTTGTCCAACCTTTGCCTGTGACTCCAACTTTGTTTTGCCTTTACCCTCGGACACCTTGTTTGGCTGATCACCTGTGTATGACTGCTGGCTCTGTTTTCTAGACTTCTGCATTATCTGTGGGCTCCTGGTCCTCTGTCAGTCTTTCCCCGGATGCCATCCCTTGCACACAGAAGTCTGGGGGGCATCCGTGTGCTTGATATAGGCGAAGGGTGCAGCATTAGATTGGGGAACTGGAGTCTGGTGTGCACTGGGCCAGGGTCTTACATTCTTATTGCAAGAATAACTCTCTATTCCTGTTCTGATACTCAAAATCTTCCTTTTTCTCCGCTTAGTCATTGGTCTCCAGGAAAGGGAGAGAAGTTTCCCCAGCAGAGACACATACCGTGATTAAACTCTACGGTTGTTTCTCTTAAATCTACATTGCAGACATGTGTTTTGCTTTTAGATACACGTTGGAGCATCATCAATACACACCTGTAAAATCTTTCCTCCTTAAGGGACCATTCACACAATTGCTAGCATTGTTGTGCAAAGGCAACCCAATCATATGACTATTAATGTACCATTCTGAGCAATGCACTGTGCAATCTCGCATGTTAGCGCATAGCGGCATGCTGTAACAACAGAACGTCAGCAAGGTCTATTGGGAAGCTCTTTAGAATGGTTGGTTGTCTGTCCCTCATAACTATTTGATCTGTGCATTTGCTGCTGGTCTTCCTCCAGGACAGAATGAGGCTCAGCATCCTTTACATCACTTCCTCGGTGCCCAGGCTGTCATAGACACAACCCTTGGGCTATATCACCGTGTCAGCCCAATAAAACCATCAACTAGGTTACTGCTGAGGAAGACAGCCAGCCAAATTATTATTTTTTTTTTTTTTATAAAAAGTTTGTTCACAAAACATTAGGGTGGAGAGAGGGGGACTTAGGGGCCAATAAATAGGAAAACTTGGTTGTGGGTGATCTTTGAAAACGGGATGAAATTTATTATTATTGGTATATTTTGGTTTATAATCGGAAATCGAGAAGTTTATAATAAATAGACCCAAACTAGTACCAAAAACAACCACAATCAGCTGTTTTCCCAACATTTGCATTACCAGTGTAGGTCCCTGACTCTTGCCTCACCCCGTATATATGTGTATATGGAGACTATACTAAGGTTTGTAGACCTCCTTTCTGTCTGCACTGATTTTCCAGCAAATATCTGTGTATTATCCCGGTCATCCCATGGCCCCCCACGCCTCCACCTTTCTGCTTTTCCAATTCCGCAGCCAAGCAGAAAAAGCAAATAGCATAGTTATAATAAAAACAATCCTCTCCCAGCGCAGCTCACTGTTAACCTCATCAGAAGTCAATATCGCCTTATTAACAGGCTGAGAGGGGAAGAGAGATCGCTCGGCACAAACATGGCTCCAGTCATTATCCGGCGGCTCTCCGCGACAAGTCTTCCGGGGAAGTGAAAAGTTTGGCTAGGGAACCTCCATTGGTTTTATGTAATAATGTTTCAGTTTTCTTTAAATGGGTTAAAGTTAAAAAGTGAATCTGTTGCTAGGAAATCCTGTCCAGTTCACATTTACTAAGTGATATCAGGCCCTGCAAGGGCCCGTATATACTGCTGGCTTGTCAACATTCTGCTCAGGCGACACAATGATTGTATCTCAGCATTGCTCCATATTACAGGAAAATTCATATTCTTTATTAGGTTTGCCCATATGATGACCGGCTCCCTACATTTTGGGCCTGATTTTTTAAAGCTCCCCAAGATGGATAGACTATTATGGGTGACCCTGGTAATCCAGCAAACCTGGAATGGATTTCTTAAAAATCATTTGCTATTAGTTGGCAAATCTTTTCAATCGTGGACCAGATCGATTCCAGGTTGGGTCTCCGAGGTTCTTCCATGATATTCAATCTTCTCCATTCTTAGAGAGCTTTATTAAATCAGGCCTTTTGTATAGAGAGGGGGGCCTAACCAACAACATAGTGGAAAAAAAGAATGTATACACAGTGAGGCTTTTAAGGCATAAAATTAAGTCAGATTTTTTTAAATTAAAAAGCATCCAGTAAACAACGTAGATTTATGAGTATGAAATAATAGTGTATACAGTGATGGCCCTTGGCCAAAGTATTTAGAAATGCTTCTAGTGATCATGCATTATATTGTGGTCTCTGATCCTGTTGTGTTTCGCCATTAGGCTTCCTCAGGGGGCTTTTAAAGACTTATACTAGTTAATGACATAATACAAATAGAAAACAATAAATACAGTAAATACCTAAATTTACATGTAATAGAAAATATTTATCTAATACTAACAACATGGCTCACCAATTACTGCTGTGGCTCCCGTGACCTAGCACCTTCTTAGCTCATTCAGCAGCCAGATAAACCTCTATCCAGGGCTCTCCATTCAGATAGTATTATTTAATTCCCTCCAAGATCAGCCATAACCATTACATGTGGCTTCAAAAGGCTCTACAAGAGACCTTATCATCAACCTAAAAATTACAGGTAAAAACAGAAAATTGGGTAATTTCAGTGCAATTTTTTTTTTCGGCATGCAGTCTTCTCCTGCTCCAATCATTTACCCCTCTCATCAGCTCTCCACAAAATTCTTATGTAGATGTCAGAAAAAAGTAAAGGGGAATATAAAGAATGATTTGATTGTCTATTGGGGCTTCTGACTTGTGTTGGTGTTCGAATTCAGGTTGTCCTTATATTCGACCCAGATATAGCTGTTGGAATTCGGATAGACTAGACCCAAAAAACACGGGATTCCACGGTAAAAATTAGTGTTTAAACTGTGTTTAAAAAAAAAAGAAATAATTTTAAAGTAATATATTGAATGTTTGTGTTTTTTTCAACTAACTTTTTGTTTTTACAGGTTTTCCCAGAATGAGAATATGATTCCCGCGGCTGTGCAGCCATGGGGGTCCTCCTGTCATTGCGGGATCTCCGGGCTCTATAGGTGATGAATGGGGACTTGTCTTTACCTGTAGTGCCCTGTATTCTTGGATAGGGAAACTCTATCCAAAAATACATAGTAGAAGCACAGCACGGCAACAGCAATTGCTGCTGCAGCACTGTACTATGTGTTTTTGGAAAGAGAAACTCTCCCCAACAAAACATACAACTAGTAAAGGGCTGCAAGGGCAATCTGATTGCTCCCACAGCCCTTAAAAGACTCTTGAATTCTTGAAAAATGAATTCTCGTACCATTGACTTCAATGGTGTTTGAATTCAGCATTTGATCACCCGGACAATTTCTCACTATTCGATCGAATAGCTGTCGAATCAAATAGTGAGCTATCTGACCAACACTACTTCTGACATCAAATCCAAGATATCGGTGCTTTATAGAAGTCTCAGGGTTTTTTTTGGAAGTCTATGCAAAGGGCAGATACTGCACAATGCCCAGAAAGGCTTTGCACTTAAATAATGTTATTCTGTCACCTCTTTGACACCCTGCAACCATCACCCTTACTGATGACAGAACTTCAAAACTGCCTGGGGTCTCTGATAATGCCAAATTTGCCTAATGCAACATTCTGCAGCATGCTCAAATACAGCAGCACTCACTTCAGATTTTTATATCCCAGTAATTGGGTAAGCTCTTGCTTTCCCCATGAAAAAAAATTGCCAATCTTTTTGGGCCTTTAGTCCCTTACCTAGACCAATCTGCAACAGTTCCCACCATTCAGATGTCCTCTTACCATCCTGCATTGTACACTAAATGGGACAAGAAGGGGTGCTTAGGCCTCCGCCCCCCACAGAGGGACGGGTTATGGGGATAAGGCCCTTTCCCTAAACATGGTGACTCCCAATATTGGAAGGTGAGGCATACAATGGCTGCTTCCCATTTTCCTGACCAGCAAAACTCCAAGAAAGGTCAGGAATTAAAAAGAATGGACCCTGTGCCAGCTTAATGACTTTCTAAGCTTCTATTTGAGTAATTGCCTTACTTGATACACTGTAGAATTCAGCAAGTTGTACTATGCAAAACAATATTATACTAATATTATTATACTAGTATTTTAAAATTATAAATTAAAAATTACAATTATAAATTACTAAAATTATACTATGCAATACAATAATGAAAGTGTCACATTTAAAGGAATACTGTCAAATGACTTGGGACAAAATCCTATTGAGTTGCTAATGAGTTAAATTACAATTTATGAAAAATGGCCTCCCTTTTTTTAAAAATTGAATACATTTTCCTACCAATACTTTAATTTGGATTTATTAAAAAAACTGATTTTTGACAATACCATTCAGGTGCCCTGATAAAAAGTTGAAAAGTTGAAAGACTTTATTCCTTTTGCTGAATTCCTAGCATTGCCATCTTTGCCTATCCTCAGGTGATTGGTCTCTATTACAGAAATCTCCTGCACAGATGCAAATTCCTTTCTCACTGGAAAATAAATACAGAAGGGGCACCATGGTTCCGGTAAGGATACTTGTGGATCTTATATTTGGATTATATTTTCTCTGCTTTGAGTTTAACTTTAAGACAACCATAAACAATAGAGCCAAGCCAAATTTTAGGTTTACATATACTTTTAATGTAATATAGTATTTCTTGTAAGATACAAGTCCACCTAGAAAATATAGAATTTGTGTAATTTTTATTATTTTTCTATATTTGATATTGTCACAAAATAATGTGCCCGTCCCTTCCGGGTGGCACAAACCGTGCTATTTAAAATCTGTTCCCTTGCCCGGATTCTTCTATGACTCTGTTCTTTCTAATTTGGATGTGCTTGCTCGGACACCTATTCGGCTAAAGCTCATGATAATGTCACCGGTCACATAATAAGACTCGCGGCTGACTTGATATAACAATATCTCACCGTTACACGCCGAAGGTCCTCTTTTGAAGTTGTCCACATTATTATTCCACCTCGGCGCCTCCTCTCAGTGGTATAAGGATAATGAATACATATTTAAAATCAGGGGGTGGTGATCAATGGACGCATGTCAGATCATTAAATCTAAATTACTTTAACATTTCATCCTCGTTCGGGCAGAAAGAATCCACCATGGAGCTTATTACAAATTCATTATATAGACCTTTTTCCATTGTAACCTTTCTATGCAAATATCACGTATCCGCCAGCGAAAAACGCACGCCTCCGGTCTCGCCATATTACGCCGTCTCAATGAAATTTTACTCTGAAACAATTAAATTCATATAAATCAGTTTCCGTCATTTCCCCAGGTGTGCACCATTTATAATATATTCCCATTCTTGCTCTCTGCCCAGTTTGATATGACAAGACCGGAGTTGGGCGCCGAGATATGATTGTTTAATCTCAAGCTATTCTGTCCCTGTAATTGCTAAAAATCTCAGTCCGGCCAACGTCTGAGTGCAAATCAATCTTTACTTCCTTTTATTATTTTTTTTCTTTTTCTTTACCAGGAGCCAAAGACGAAAGTTACAGAATCAGCCTACTCAAGAATTTCATTTCAATAAACGTAAAATAGAAAAAGAAGTTTAATCCCTTGTTAACAGAGGCCTGGCAGAGAGGCAAAGAAAGTCATTTCCTGATGGTATATGGGATTTTTCTTTTCATTATTATTATTAATATAGTACATTAGAGGTATTGAATGGAAAATGAGGTTGTTTTCTATACTGTATCTCATTCCCTTCTTACCTTAGAAGCAGCAAATGGAGTTCAGATTTTATTTGACTTGTATTATTTGAAGGTTTGAAATAGAATAGACAAATAAAAGGAAATAAGAAAGAAAAGAATGACAATGTGTTATGTCCCAGGAATTGTCACATAATAGATAGCACACATTCCCACAAGCCTTAAGGGAATATTGTCAAAGATAGAGGTATACGTCATTACATTACATTACCATACCTGAAAAATCTTGATTGTCATATTCTGCATGGAAGGAGGGGAAATGAGAACTTTGAGATGAAAGGCTGGATTTAGAAAGATGAAACCATTGAGGGGCGCTATGCACTGCTAGGTGATAGGGTGAGCCCCTAGAAGGGCCAAAGCGCAGAGGCTATGTATCAGCCTGGCCTTTTATAGAGCATCTAGTGGTGAGGGTGATGCACTGCAGACTGAAAGCCGTAATTGGGCACCCCAAGGTGGGCAGAACAATGGAAGTACCAAATCGGTGAGCAAGTGAGTAGTCAATGATAGCCAGGGTCAAGCAGCAGCAAATAGGTGAGGACAGAAACTAAGCCGGAGGACTAGTACCAGAAAGTGACAAAGACCCACAGGTGACACAGCGGTCACTGAAAATACAGAGGAACGCAGGAAACACAGGAAGGGACTGGAGACACAAGTGATATGGGGGTCACTGAAGACACAGACGAATGCAGGAAACACAGGAAGAGACTGGAAGTGCAGGTGATATGGGGGTCACTGAAGACACAG